>NC_091741.1:107277850-107492850 GCF_043380555.1 Nothobranchius furzeri
CCATAACGAAAGTTAGCAAATGACGTCTCTGAGCAAACGAAGGCTAGGGTTAGTGTTTTTTTTTGTTTTTGTTTTTTTTCAATATAACTTTATTTAGCACATTTTGAACATACAATTGTAAGACATGAAACACATAAAGTATACCATTGTGGTATTACAACGAAGAATGACAGAAATGATGGAGACATGGAGAAAAAAAATAATAAATAAAATAAATAAATAAATAAATAAAAATAAATAAAGGTTGTCACGGTTTGCCTCCACCTACTGGTGGATTTTTCTGTTTTGTTTTGTGTTGCAGGTAGGCGCGGCAGACGGCACACCTGTTGGGTGTTTGACTAATTGAGGGAGAGAGGATTTAAGGAGCGGTGCGACTCAACTCCAGTGCCGGTTGATGCTCTCACATGGTATCCTGTTCATGCATCACCTACCTTGCCTGGAGTTGTTCCCACGTCTCGCCGCTCAACGATCCTCCGGACTCCTCTCTCCACGTCTGCCCGCCTGCCTCACGCTCTGAACTCCTCATCTGGTCCAACCTTCCTCAGTTCACCTCCGCTCTGGTTCCGATTCCTGACCGTAAGAACTCTCTCAGTCACAGACTCTTGTCCCCTGGTTCTCTGGTTCTGGTCTTGCTCACCTTCTGCTTATTTCCCCGTAGATTCCGGTCTCCTCCTGATCTGAAGCAGCGCCTTTAGTTTAGTTTTGCCTATTCTGTTATTATTTTCTCATTGTAAATAAACCACCATATTTTTTCTCACCGTCCCTCTGATGTGATTCTTCATGTCCTGGGTGAAAGCTCTTACCCACAGCATGACAGAATCAACCGGCCAGATAAACACCCCCATTGAAGAATCACTTCCCGCAGCCTTAGCAAACACATTAACTCAGCATGAAGGATCCATTTGTTCCGCCCTCGATCAGTTGTCACTTGTTAACCAGCGTTTATTCCAGCTCGATTCCGCACTCCACCAGGTAAGCGAGAGACTCACACCATCCTCTGCGGCTGTTCCTGTAGCTTCTCTCCCGGCTCCACTTCCTGTTCCGCATCACGGGGTCGGTTTCCGAGTTGCGCAATCCCCGCACCGGCGAGACATTCGCCGGTGAACCCGAAAGATGCCGTGGTTTTTTATTACTTTGTGAATTAGCTTTCAACAGATCGCCTGAGACGTTTGTAAATGATGCAATTAAGATTTCTTATATTGTCAGTCTATTGCGTGGTAAAGCTCTACAGTGGGCCGAGGCCAGGAGTCGGCAACCAACCTTTCTGCAAGGACCATTTGCAGCCTTCTTAGCTGAATTCAAACAGGTTTTTGATAAATCCGAATCCCCAGCCGAAATCGCCAAGCAAATCTGGAGTCTCCAGCAGGGCCGACAATCTGTAGTAGATTTAGCCATTGACTTCTGTACTCTTGCCTTCCTGTCCTCACTAGATGAACCGTCACTTAGAGCTGCATTTTCTCACGCGCTTAATGATCGAATTAAGGATCAATTAGCGTTTTGCCAGGAACCAGAGAACCTAGAGTCCCTAGTCCAGTTAGCGGCCAACATCGAGAGACGTTTAAAGGACAGACTCAGGACACAGAACCTCAGACCAATCCCTGACCATGCTCCACCACGATCACATCACCCTCATCCCTCTCCGGCTCATCCTGAAGAACCGATGCAGATAGGTCGAGCGAATCTAACCCCTGAGGAGAAGGAGAGACGACGCTCTTTGGGTCTCTGCATTTACTGTGGGCAGCCGGGGCACATGCTGCATTATTGTCCGGTTCGACCAAAAGCCAGGGCCCATCAGTAGAATCTGGGTTACTGATGGGTGGCCTTCCTGGAAATCAGAAATCCTGGTGCAGCTTAACATGTTCTGTTTCCTATAACCAACAGACTTTCTCAACCCAGGCGTTGGTGGACTCTGGATGTGAGAGGAGTGTTCTGGACATAACAGTGGCTCGACAGCTCAACATTCCCACCATTCCTCTCTCTACCCCCATCCGTGTTTCCTCATTGGATGGCTGTTCTCTCACAACCATAACTCATCGCACTGTTCCAGTTACTATGCAGATTTCGGGTAACCATCACGAGACTTTGAGCTTCTATATTTTTCCTTCACCTCAATCGCCAGTGGTTTTGGGTCATGAATGGTTAATTTTACACAACCCACAGATAGACTGGAAAACCGGGTTGGTTTCTGTATGGAGTTCCTTCTGCCTGTCTCAGTGTCTCCTTTCAGCTCCTCTTCCAGCCCAGATCACCAATAACACTCCTCCGGAACCACCTGACCTTACTGGGGTGCCTGCCGAATATCACAACCTACAACAAGTCTTCAGTAAGGATCGAGCCTCCTCTCTACCTCCTCATCGCCCGTATGATTGCAGTATTGACCTCATCCCGGATGCCATCTTACCTACCAGTAAGCTATACAGCCTGTCTAAACCCGAACAAGCCTGCATGTCTGATTACATTTCAGAATCCCTAACGTCCGGAATCATACGACCATCCACTTCTCCCCTGGGTGCTGGATTTTTTTTTCGTTTCCAAGAAGGATGGCTCGCTCCGCCCCTGCATTGACTACCGTGGTTTGAATCTGATTACCGTTAAGAATAAGTATCCACTACCTCTCCTATCTTCCACGTTCGAGCCCGTAAATGATGCTTCAATTTTTACAAAATTAGATCTGCGCAACGCCTACCATCTGGTCAGAATTCGTGAGGGTGACGAATGGAAGACGGCATTTAAGACACCGTTAGGTCACTTCGAATATCTAGTAATGCCATTTGGTCTCACCAACGCACCTGCTGTATTCCAGTCCCTAGTCAACTCAGTGTTGGGCGATTACATTAACCAGTTCGTGACAGTTTACCTGGACGACATCCTCATTTTTTCCAAAAACTTGACTGAACATCGCCAACATGTCCGTGCGGTGCTCCAGCGCCTCCTGGAGAACCGGCTGTACGTTAAGGCGGAGAAATGTGAATTTCACGTTTCTTCAGTGAAATTCTTAGGTTTTGTGCTGGAACATGGGAAACTAAAGACTGATCCTGATAAGATCGCTGCTGTCTCGTCCTGGCCCACTCCGACTACCCGTAAGCAGCTCCAGAGGTTCTTAGGTTTTGGCAACTTTTACCGCATATTTATTCGAGACTACAGCCGGATAGCTCTTCCATTTACCCAGCTCACCTCCATCAAGAGACCATTTCTATGGACTGAGGAGGCTAACCAGGCTTTCCTTACTCTGAAGGAGAGATTCGCTCACGCACCCATCCTCACTCGCCCGGATCCATCAGCTCCATTCACCATGGAGGTTGACGCTTCTGACACCGGGGTTGGAGCTGTCCTTTCCCAAGTTTCATCCTCTGATCAGCTTCTCCATCCCTGCGCGTTCTATTCCCGGCGTCTTTCCCCAGCCGAGCAGAACTATGATGTTGGTGATCGGGAGTTGTTGGCGGTGAAGCTGGCTTTGGAGGAGTGGCGTCACTGGTTGGAAGGAGCAGAACACCCGATTACCATTTGGACAGATCATAAAAACCTATCATACCTGAAGGAGGCTAAAAGACTCAATCCCCGTCAGTCCCGTTGGTCCCTGTTTTTCTCCAGATTTAACTTTACCATCTCTTACAGACCCGGTTCAAAGAACGTTAAACCAGACGCCCTTTCTCGACAATATGCCTCCGACAGGGAAGTGGAGCCTTCCACCATCATCCCTGCCTCCTGCATAGTCGGCTCTATCACATGGGACATTACCAACAAGGTCCTGGAGGCTCAACGGCAGGAACCCGACCCAGGTACCGGTCCTCCTAACAAGATTTTTGTTCCCACCAGCACCCGGGGCCCACTCATTCACTGGGCCCACACCGCCAAGTTCTCCATCCATCCAGGTCTGGGAAGGACCATCTCTCTAATCAGAAGGACATTTTGGTGGCCCTCCATGTACCGGGATGTTAAGGAGTATATCAGTGCCTGTCAGGTATGTGCCAGACACAAGTCTAGTAACCAGCCTCCTCAGGGTCTTCTCCAACCTCTGCCTGTGCCCCATCGACCATGGTCTCATATTGCTCTGGACTTCGTTACTGGTCTCCCTCTGTCTAAGGGCTTCACCGTCATACTCACCATTGTCAACCGCTTCTCAAAAGCCTGTCATTTGGTTCCCCTGAAATCCCTTCCTTCTTCTACCGAAACAGCCAACCTGCTCATCAAACACCTTTTCCGCCTGCATGGATTACCCAGCGAGATCCTCTCTGATCGTGGACCTCAGTTCGTTGCCCGAGTGTGGACTGACTTTGCTAAACACCTGGGAGCCAAGGTTAGTCTCACCTCTGGTTTTCACCCTCAGACTAACGGGCAGGTGGAGCGCATGAACCAGGAACTGGAGGCTATGCTGCGCTGCATCTGTTCCTCCAACCCTGCCGGATGGAGTGTGCAATTACCATGGGTGGAATACGCCCATAACTCCCACACGTCGTCAACCACAGGTCAGTCTCCCTTCGAGGTCTCGCTTGGGTACCAACCCCCTCTGTTTCCCTCCGACTCTGCTTCCTCCACCTCAGTTCCTCAGTTCCTGCGCCGAGCCCGCCGCACTTAGAATCAGACCCGTGCAGTGCTCCAGCGTACCGCGGAGCGCAATCGCCGGATTGCTGACCGCCACAGGCGGCCTGCACCCACCTACACTCCGGGTCAGTTGGTCTGGCTCTCTTCCCGGGACGTCAAGGTTCGTGGATCTTGCCGGAAGTTCTCTCCCCGCTTCCTGGGTCCTTTCCCTGTGGCCGAAGTCCTGGGTCCGGTCTCTGTCCGCCTGGAGTTGCCCCCCTCCATGCGGGTGCATCCAGTCTTTCACGTCTCCCTCCTCAAGCCGGTGGTGTCCAGCCCTCTGTGCCCTCCTGACGTTCCTCCTCCGCCTGTCCGCCTCGCCGACGGGAGTGTCAGTTACCGTGTGCGTCGCATCCTGGATGTTCGACAGCGGGGTCGCGGCCGTCAATTCCTGGTAGACTGGGAGGGCTACGGCCCCGAACACCGGCAGTGGGTGCCTGGGTCCTGGATCGATGATGTCTCCCTCATTGATGACTTCGAGGCCTACCATGCTTCCTCCTCCTCCTCCTCCTCTGCTGGGCCGCCGGGTGGCGTCCCTTGAGGGGGGGCACTGTCACAGTCTGCCTCCACCTACTGGTGGATTTTTCTGTTTTGTTTTGTGTTGCAGGTAGGCGCGGCAGACGGCACACCTGTTGGGTGTTTGACTAATTGAGGGAGAGAGGATTTAAGGAGCGGTGCGACTCAACTCCAGTGCCGGTTGATGCTCTCACATGGTATCCTGTTCATGCATCACCTACCTTGCCTGGAGTTGTTCCCACGTCTCGCCGCTCAACGATCCTCCGGACTCCTCTCTCCACGTCTGCCCGCCTGCCTCACGCTCTGAACTCCTCATCTGGTCCAACCTTCCTCAGTTCACCTCCGCTCTGGTTCCGATTCCTGACCGTAAGAACTCTCTCAGTCACAGACTCTTGTCCCCTGGTTCTCTTGTTCTGGTCTCGCTCACCTTCTGCTTATTTCCCCGTAGATTCCGGTCTCCTCCTGATCCTGATCTGAAGCAGCGCCTTTAGTTTAGTTTTGCCTATTCTGTTATTATTTTCTCATTGTAAATAAACCACCATATTTTTACTCACCGTCCCTCTGATGTGATTCTTCATGTCCTGGGTGAAAGCTCTTACCCACAGCATGACAAAGGTTTGGAAGAGGTCAAGTCAATCGAACAGTTTCAGATGGTTACAAATGTTAACAGACTTAAGAGCCTTGGTGTTTTCTGATGAGGAGATCGTCCTTATATATTGTTCAAGTTCCATTTTTAATACAAGAAGTTCAGGTTTTCTGCCGAGGACTTTGCTTTTGTGTATGAAATTTTGCCAAAAATAAAAACATATTTACGAAGAAAGCATCGTGTCCTTCTTATTAAAATTATGAAGACCAAAAATAACATCTTTGTAGTATAGTTGAAAGTTAGGGAGAACAGAGTCATTAATAAACTTGTGGAAGTCCTTCCAGAATTTACTTGTAAATTCACATGACCAGAACAAATGAGAAGCTGTTTCAGGTTGCTCTTGACAAAAGGTACAATTTACATTTATATCAGCTATAAATTTTGACAAATATTGTTTGGTAGGGTAAAACTTGTGAATCCCATTTAAATGTAATCTCTTTAACTTTGTTCGTTAAAAGAAATTTTTGTGGTAAGGTCCAAACTTTTTTCCATTCAATATCTGTTACAAAATTAGCCCAATAAAATATGGTTGGAACAGAAATCATTGTATCCTGAAAGAGAGTTGTAACGTGAGGAAATATGGGTTTTTCTGTCACAAAGGTGGTGTTGGACTAAGCTGTGTCAAAGCTGGGTCGCTGAGAACTTTCACCCACAGATTAAGACCTGAACGCCAGAGAGGCTGGGAGGAAACCATAACATCTACCACCTGCAGCTTCGTGCCAGAAGATGTTGTTCCCACAGAAGATGTTGTTCCCATAAAAGTAGTCATAACATAACAAGTCTTAAAACTTTGTTTCTTAATTTTAATGTTAAAGTAACCATTATCATTTTGCTCATTATAAATGTGTTTTAATCAAATGAATGACTATTAGGCTTTGGGTAATTATAATGGATTAATGAAGCCATTCTTAAATAATGTTGAGGATGTTTGTTGCTGACCTTCACACACACTCAAGCACACACACCCACACACAGATTCTCACAGTTAAACTCAAACACATTTGCTGATGCACACGTTTGCTTTGAGAAGAGAAAGGTTTTTGGTAAGTTTCAGTCTTATGATTTCAGTTCGTGCTTGACAACGAAAGAGAGAGGACGTGTGAACAACCGCTAACGGGGGCACGGAGCCCATTGGCTCAATCCCCCCCCCCCCTCTCTCACGCTGTTTCTGCCACGCCAGGCAGAATAGCTGAATCGCGACTTCTAACGCAGACTCATTACCGAGTCTTTTGATTTCTGAGTGAATTAACTTAAGAAAGCGCGTCGACAAAACGCTTTACCATCCACGTGTACCGAGGGAAACTCTGGACCGGTTCCGTTCGACGCCTACGTCTCCTGTCAGCCGCCGGTGTCATCTGGATGAACCACAACATCCTCCACGGCCCAGATCCGAAAGAGGGTCCACAAGAGTTCGGTGAGACAGAGCACGGTTTTTAGCGTTTGATGCAGTTCTCTGATAAGACCTAAGTTTATCCAAACCATCACTTCACTCAGACACCTGTTTCTTCCTGAAGCAAAATCAGACTCACACACGCATTCATGTCACGACATTCTCAATCTTCATAAATTCACCAGAAGGTCTATTTGAGCAAGAACAGCATATCAACTGTTAAAGATTGTCCCACAAAGTTGCCAATGTTGATTGTTATTTCCTGTTTGTCAATTTTCAAAAGCATTAGTTTAATTTGAAGAATTAAAACTTTTAATTGTCAAACTGGTTTCCTAATTGAACTGAAACACAGACACACAGATATTATCGTCAGTTTATCGATGAAAACAACCTTTGAGTCTTCTTAACAATATAAAATTTGGTTATTGATTTATTAAAAATTAATATTCCGAATTAATACGTAGCATGGTTCCTCTTTCATAAAAGAGCATAAAACTACAACGCTACAGAGTTCTTATTTTGCTATTCACCGACTTATGCGAGGAAAAACAAACGTAGCCAAGAGAAGAATGTAACACATCCGGGCGACTGACTGATAGTGGAGCGCTGTGTGAGCATCTGAACAACATAGACAGACCGGATGGGATGGCATCAAACACTATTGAGAATTATCTAGGCGTTATTGGTATATTGTATTTCCTAAGGAATTCAGAGTAATTGTATAAAAGCCCTTTTTCATCAAATAACTGGCCAACCAAGATGATTCCATTATTAAACCAGTTATTTAAAAAATAGTTTTATTTTTATAAATAATATTGCAGTTATTCCAAATAAAACAGGCTAGGGTTAGTGTTGCTGTGTATGAAATGATTGAGGAGACATCAGAGCTCGGGCTGGGAAGCCAACACGGAAGTGGCTAAAATTGCAGTTCCACCCTCATCCACTAGGGGTACGCAGCGGAAGTGAGCAAATCCTCATTGACTCCCATGCTAAAAATGCCAATGTCACAGCAGAAATAAACATGTTTACAGCCTGGTTCAAATGACCATTTTAGGTTTAATAGATCTAGTTTACACTCATGACAACTCTGAGGGAGTGAATTTTTGTAACTTTTCTGTTTTAAGTGTATTAATGCTTAAAATTCTGAATAATTAATGATCAACCCCATGATGCAGGTATCTGGCTGGAACAGGTGAGCATCACAGTAAACCAGTGGAGCAAACTGAGCTTTAAATATGTTGGTTTTATGCTCTTTTTCTGCTCCAAAACATGAAAGTTAACAGGTGAGATGTTGCATTTTCATTTAAGATAAATTGATATTTTTATTTTGTTGTTGGCCCGTGAGAAAAGATTTAACCTACAGTAAACAGGAAGTGGAAAGGCTGCAGATAGATGAATAGAATAGTAAATCTCTTCATTGTTCCTCAGTGGGGAAAGCTAGACGTCACAGCAGCGATGACACTTATTACAGGAGAAAAAAAGGAGAATAAAAATAAGAAAATGAATAAACAAGAAAACATAAATCCTGAATAGATTTTAAAAATGCTGATTATACCACAAGTAATGAATACCACTGATGCCTTTTATTTTTTTTTATTTATTTATTTTTTATTTTATTTATTTATTTATTTTTTACCGTGTCCTGTCTGGCTGTGAAGCAAGCAGAATTGATGTCTGAATGCTGGTGACAAGCCTTACAGATTTATTCTCAGGTGGAGCATCAAAGCGTTTGCTTTTAATGTCACGCCTGATACTTAAAACTTTATTGTTATTGTTGTTGAATGCTTTGTAATTCCGACCAGACACGGAGACAGAGGTGAAAGAGAAAGGAAGAGAAAAGGTGGAGAGAGAGGAGGGGGGGGGGGGGGGGGGTTCCACAAAAATAAACAATGAACAAGAGTCTGCTTCTAGACCTGCAGAAAAAGACAAAAAATAAAAAACACAAAAGGACACAAAAAAGGGACACAACAACAATACAACAAGATCTACCTATCACTGCGTCAACTTGATGAAAAAAAAATATATATATATATAATCAACATTGCTTAACTGAAGAATCACGATTATAAATCACAATGCATTAAGTGCCCCCCATAGTCTTAAGACATGTGTTGAACGTGCCCAAGCCCATACTTTTGAGAGCATCATGTGAGCACCTGTGTGTGTACACGCGCTTGTTTATTTAAGGTTTCTCTATAGGAGCGTCCAACAGAGAGTGTGAGGGACCACAGATCCGCCCCCCAAAGATGCGCAGGAGACGGGGGGAGCTCCAAGTCCCAGAGATCCAGGCGTTGCCCCAGAATGCAGGAACCCCAAGGAGACTGCAACCAGAAAGGCCCCCGCCTCCCTCGAGAGGTACAGAGGATCGCCCCGGGGGGCCACAACCAGCAGCCGGCAGAGTCCCTGGAGATATCAGCGGCAAGCCCACAGGCCCGCCCGCAGCCTCCCACCCCCTAGCCGGCCGAGCCTGGGACCCAGCGACCCAGGACCCAGGGGTGACCACCCCCGCCGGGGACCCAGCAGAGCCCAGGGACCCAGACCCCACCAGGCAGCCACCGGGATCTATCAGGCAGATGCCAAAATCTTAAACCCCCAGACCCGGTTGCCACGAACACTCAGGCAGACCATGGCACAAGCCCCCACACCAGGTGTGGCAGGGGGAGGGGGGACAAAGATCTATATCATCAAGAGAAGTTCCAGGAGAGGGGAGGACCCAAAGGCCCCACCTGACATATACAGTCATACACAAACACAGTCACACACTCCCTCACTCATGCTCACACATGCACATACAACCCAAGACTTACCAAAAATGCACGCCGGACACTTACTCATGCTCCCAATATACACACCCTATTAACTCTGGTCCCGGTACTGCTGCACATGGGGTACAACCATCACCGGTAACCAGAGTTTGACCCTTTCTGCTGGGGTGCTGATGAGCAGGCTCCCCCGCCCAACGCTGAGCACAGCAACCCACCACCCCAGACCCCAACCAGACGGCCAGATCTCCCTCCTAGCCTCCAGCCCCAGGAAGCCTAGCAACAACAGAGGTGGCTAAGACCCCTAGTCTCCCTCCACCTGCTCCAATATAGTGTTGTGTGATCATGAGGTGTATTCCATGGCTGTGGTGAGTGGGCAGTGCGGGCATCATCCGGCATATGCCAGCTGATGCCACCGCACCACCCCACTTACACCCTCAGCCATCAGTGTCTAAGTGCGGTTTAAAATTGGAAGTGGGCACCGGCACTCGGGAGGAGGCTGAAATATCCCCCTGCCAAATGCCGTTGAATATGCTCACTCCCAAGGCCCTAAGTGTGTGTTTGTGTGGAATGTCGTCAGTGGAAGTGTATAAGGTGCAAATAAAATTGGGGGGCAGGTTGCCACAGGAATGCGGAAATGGGGTCCATACCCGCACTCCCTGACTTGCCCACCCCCAAGGTCCTATGTGTATGTTTGTGTGATGATGTGAGGGAGCAGGAGGAGAGAAATATGCGGGGATGGGGAGGAATGGCTGGTTGGGCTTAGCCCTCCAGGGAGCCAGCTCCCCTACTGGCCCCAATAGGCACCTCTGTTGTCAAACTGCCACCCAGGGCATGGAGACCCCAGCCCATCCTGCCAGGGCCCAAAGCAGCAGCATTACAGAGCCTCACGGAGTCCGAGGTCACCAACCCAGCCCCATCCCAGCAGAATATCTATGCCCACCCCTGCATTTGCACAACTTCCAGAATATATAAGACATGGGACATCCAGGTAAGGTTTGGTCCTCCCCGTCCTGGACCTCCCCCTCCCCTGTGATGGAACGGCAGAGGAGCCAAGGTCTACCTGATGCCCCCGAACCCGGGCCAGGCACTGCTGAGTGTTCCTGCCTTCTTCCCGGCAGCATACATGTCAGGACCTGACCCCCAAGGCCCCGCCCAGATCCCCACACGGGGCCGGCCACCCCCAAACCCCGAGCCCCCAGGCCCCCACCCAGACCCGCCCAGGGGTATTGCAGCCGCCAGGCAGTGACCCATGGCCGCCGCCAAGATCCCCAAGGGGCCCCACTCACAACCGCCAGCAGTCCACCCCCCGAGGCAACCCAAGCACCTCCAGAGGGGGGCAACAGCCCCCCAGTCCCAGACACCCCCAGTGAACCCACCTCCAGGGAACATCCGGATACTCCAAACTCAGACCCCACACCCCCCCACCCACACCATCCCGCAGGACAACATCAATGGCCCCCCACCCTCGCTATGTGATGGAACCGATCAAAGGAGCCCAGAGAGATTCATCTGAAGTGGAAGCAGAGGCTATATCAAGTGCAATATGATCTAACAAAAGATTTCTATACTGGTTAATGCAGAGACTTTCTCTATTTTTCCAATTCAAGAGGATAGTTTTCTTAGCGATGCATATGGCAGTCAGAACCACGTGAACCAAAGATGTTGCAATCGGGACATCGTGCAGCTGTCCCAGTAAACAAAGAGAGGGGGAAGTTGGGATATGACATTTCAGACATTTTGACAGATCCTCACATACTCTACCCCAAAATTCCTGGACAGGTGGGCAGGACCACAGTGCATGAATGTAATTGTCAGAAATATTGTTTGTGCAGTGTGTACAGGTGTCAGACGACACAAACCCCATCTTGAACATCCGATGACCTGTATAGTGTACTCTGTGTAGAATTTTGTACTGAATTAATTGTAAATTGGGGTGTCTGATCATTTTAAATGTTTTTAAACAAGTTTGGGA
This sequence comes from Nothobranchius furzeri, assembly GCF_043380555.1. Lineage (NCBI taxonomy): Eukaryota > Metazoa > Chordata > Actinopteri > Cyprinodontiformes > Nothobranchiidae > Nothobranchius > Nothobranchius furzeri. The sequence continues at coordinate 107,289,721 of NC_091741.1, forward strand.
CCAGAAGTCCTGGTCAAAGCTAACTGATAGATCCACCTCCCATTTTTCAATAGGGATTGCAATTTTATCGTCTATTTTGGACAGTGTCTTATATACTTTAGACAGTAGTTTCGGGGGTTTGAGATTATAAAAGTCTAATACCCTTGGTGGTGTTTGTAATTCTATTTTGAGCTTAAATTTTTGTTTGACTACAGATTTAATTTGGTATATTCTAAAAAGCTATTCTTATCCATTCCAAATTGGGAGACTATTTGATTAAATGGGATGAAGTCCAATCCTTCATATATGTGTTCCAGGTATAGGATTCCTTTATTTTTCCAGTCCGGAAGGTTCATCATTTTGTTGTTTTGCAAAATGTCAGGATTGTTCCAGATAGGTGTGCGTCTGCATGGTACTAGTGAAGACTCTGTCATTTTAAGATACTCCCACCATGCTGTCAGAGAGGTGCTGATACTAATACTTTTGAAGCTTTCATGTTTTCTTATGCTTGGGCTAATAAATGGTAAGTCTGAAAGCTCTATCGTATTGCAAAGTGTCTGTTCTATATCTAACCAGGACTCGTCTAATGGGTTATCTTGCAACCATCTTGGTATATATTGCAGCCTGTTGGCTAAGAAATAATAATAAAAGTTGGGTAAATCCAGTCCTCCTCTGTCTTTGGTCTTCTGAAGCGTTTTTAAGCTAATTCGTGGGGGTTTATCCTGCCAAAGGAATTTAGTAATTGAGGAGTCCAGAGATTTAAACCAGTCAGCTGGAGGTTTGTTTGGGATCATCGAGAATAGGTAATTTATTCTGGGTAAGACCATCATTTTAATTGTAGCAACTCTCCCCATGAGTGATATTGGTAAGGATATCCATCTTGCAAGATCATCTTCCACTTTCCTTAAAAGTGGGATGTAATTCAGATTGGTTAGATCCGCTAACTTGGGAGAGATATTAATTCCCAGGTATGTGATATTCCCTGACTCCAATTGTATATTAAGCAAATTGACAAATGAGAAATTAATTGGTAGAACTGTGGATTTTAACCAGTTTATAGAGTAATCTGAAACTCTGGAAAAAGAGTTTATCAGTTCTACTGCTTGGGAGAGAGAGGATTGAGAATTCTGGAGAAAGAGTAAAACATCATCTGCATAAAGACTGATCTTATGTTCTATTTTCTTACACTTTATCCCTTTAATATCTGTTGTTTGCCTAATTGCTGCTGCTAGTGGTTCAATAAAGATAGCAAATAGTGAGGGGGAGAGTGGGCATCCCTGCCTGGTCCCCCTCTGAAGACAGACGCTAGCTGACATTTGGTCGTTCGTCCTGACACGTGCTGTTGGTGAACTGTATAATGTTTGTAGCCAGTTTATGAAGAAGTTCCCAAAACCAAATTTATGTAAAGTTGCAAATAAGAACTTCCAGTTAACTCTATCAAAAGCTTTTTCTGCATCTAGAGATAATATACTAGTTTCTATGTTTCTACTGTAAGAGAAATCTATCAAATTAAGTAATCTACGTGAATTTGTGGGTGATTGTCTACCCTTAATGAAACCAGTTTGGTCAGGGTGTATTATGAAGGGGGTTACCTTCTCTAATCTTTTGGCCAGGGCTTTACAAATTATTTTGAGATCAACATTAATAAGAGAAATTGGGCGATAGCTGGTAGGAAATGCCGGGTCTCTGCCTGGTTTTAACAAGAGACTAATATTGGCTGAATTCATGTTTGGCTGTAATCTGCTGCTCTCTTCGATTTCCCTCACCATTCTGAAAAATATTGGAGCCAGAATGATCCAGAATTCTTTGTAGAATTCTACTGGGAACCCGTCTGGACCTGGAGCTTTCCTATTCGTCATGGATTTAAGGGCTTCCTGGAGCTCCGCTGATGTTAGTGGCGAGTCCAGGACTGTAACTTGGCTGTCTGATAATTTAGGAAGTGTTATCCTGCCAAGGAACTCATTGATCTCATTATCTGATGGGTTTATCTGTGGTGAGTACAACGTTTGGTAAAAGTCTCTGAAGGTGTTGTTTATTCTTTCAGGGTCATAAACTATATTCCCGGTTGAGTCTTTAACAGCAGATATGGTAGTTTTCTCTTTATTTATTTTTAATTGGCTAGCTAAGAATTTACCTGATTTATTACTATGTTCAAAGTTTTCTATTCGTAGTCTTTGTGCTAAAAATTGTGTCTTTTTGTCAATAATTCCATGAAGTTCTAATTTAGCTTTACGTAATTTGCTCATTAACTCTTCTTCTGTGGACGCCTCTAAAGACTTGATGATTTCTTCTAACTCCTGAATACGTTTGTTTTCCGTTTTTTTCTTATGTGATGAGAAAGAGATTATTTTACCTCTCATCACTGCCTTTCCTGCCTCCCAAAGAATAGATGCTGATGTTCCAGGCAGGTCATTATGTTCTAAATATAAACCCCACTCCTTTTTAAAAAATTCTTTAAAACCTTCGTCTTTAAGCAGTGATGTATTAAACCTCCAGTTTTTGCTTGGTGGGATTGTCTTTTTATTTACCAGAGTTAAAGAAACTGGAGCATGGTCGCTGACAACTATGGGGTGTATCTCAGTGTCTGAAATGTCAGCCAACAATGAGCTGCTGACTAGAAAATAATCCAAACGTGAATGAGAGTGATGGACGTGCGAAAAAAAAAAGTATACTCTCTACGGTTAGGATGAAGAGATCGCCATGCATCACAAAGCCCATAATCACTCATGTACTGTTTAACTATGTTAGTGGATTGCCAATTGCGCTGAGTCCCAGCTGTACTGAGCCAGTCTGTTAAGGAATTCATCCAAAAATTAAAATCACCTCCAAGTATAAGTGGACAGTCCAAGTGTTCGGAGAGTACAGAGAAAAAATTATGAAAGAATGGAGGGTCATCAATATTTGGACAGTATATGCTGACGATACATAAGCGTTGGTTCTGTACAGATAATTTTAACATTATAAATCTACCCTCTGGATCAGAAACTGTGTCCAATACTGTGAAATTGATGTTTTTGTGTATTAAAATAGCTACACCTCTTTGCCTAGAGTTATAGCAGGCAGAGAACATGCTGGGAAACTCAGGTGTTTTAAGTTCATCTGCGGATGTGGCAGATCTATGAGTCTCTTGTAACAATATTACGTCTGCTTGCACTCTCTTTAACTGATCAAAAAATTTTAATCTCTTCTCTATGGAGCCAGCCCCATGTACGTTCCATGAGACAAACCTTAGTGCACCCATAGATGTGTGTGTGAGTAGCTAAAATATGACGCCTTCATGTGAATAAGATGGAATAAGTATATAAATGTATAAATAGTATGTTAATAAATAACAAAAAAGTAAATAATAATAATAATAATAATAATAATAATAAAGATCCAACAGTGTTTGTGGTTGTATTATTTGACGCATAAATTATGATATTGTGCTGTGAATTTAATATATATGTGTGTGTGTGTGTGTGTGTGTGTGTGTGTCTGTGTGTGTGTGTGTGTGTGTGTGTGTGTGTGTGTGCGCGCGTGCGTGTGCATGTGCGTGCGTGTGCATGTGCGTGCGTGTGTGTGTGTGCGTGTGTGTCCGTATGCGTGTGCATGTGTGTGTCGAGTCTGACGCAGTGTTGGAAAGTTGTGTGGTTGTGCCATACAGGTGTAAAGGTACAGAAGCAGGTAAAAAGGAAGGGAAGGTACAGATATAGGTTAAAAAAGAAGTAAGAACTAAAAAGAAAAGGTAATAGGGGTGTGGGGTGGTGATTAACAGGTGATCTTATCATCTACAAAACGGATTTAGTAGCTGTTTAATCCTCACGTGATCAAACCCAGTGAATCCTGATAAGAATAATAAATGCCTGACCTGATGTTGGGCTAAAACAGCCAGTCAGTCACTCCTCGCTCCTTGTAAAGTTTATTGTCCACATAAAGCTTATCCACCGAGATGACAGCTCTCTTCCCATCCTGGATAAACTTTTTACGCAGCGGAAAGAGGACCCGGCGTCGATCCAGAATCTCCTTCGGGAACTGATCATTCACGCTGAAATCTTTTCCTTTGAGCTCTCTTCCGTGACAAGATCCTTCTGCTTAAAATGTTCAAATATAGCCACGATGGGACGAGGTCTTCTGCTGTCTCCTCTTTTAGCTCCAAGGCGATGTACCCGGTGAAATGTGATGTTTTTAACTTTTTCTTCGGGTATCTTCATTTCTGTCTGAAGAAAGTTCTTTATTGTTTGCTCGCAGTTCTCCGCCCCTCCCGTCTGCTCCGGCAGACCTGCGAACACCAAATTACCCCTCATGCTGCGGGCCTGAAGGTCCAAAACCGTCTCCTTCAGAGTTTTGTTGTCCAGGGTGATCCGCGTCATTCCCTCTTCCAGGGAAGAGACGGACTTCCGCAGAGACGCGTTCTCAGCAGCGAGCCGCTCAACCTGTTCCTGGCTGAACTCCAGAGATGTTCGGAGGTTCTGAAACTCCTGGTGAAGAACCTCGAGCAGATGAAGTCGCCCCTCAAATCCCAGAAGCCGTTTATCAATAGAATCTAATAATTCTAATACGTCTTTCCGGGGAGATGAGGCCTCAGGCGAGTCCTGAGGACGGTTCCTCTTGGTCCCAGCAGGTGTTTCAGCCTCAGCTGCTGATTTCTTCGGACCCATGACGAATAACTCGAAAACTTCGTCAATATAATTTAGTAAACTTTCTGAATTCTCTTCACTTAGCTCCAGATTGAGTGAGTTATACTTACCAGATTATTTTTTGCATTGTCAGTAAATAAATTAGGCGAAAATGTGTCTTAATTGTTTGTGGATGTTTGTTAACGAGCTGCCATCAGCTTCAAACGCTGCCGTGTATCCGGTGATCGGCCGTCAGCGCATGCTCACCTCCTCAGCGCATGCTCCTGATGCCTTTTATTTTAAACTGACTTGCTCATGTGTCATTTGGTTATTCCACATTCAGTGTTAATGCAGAAATATGTTTGTTTCCAAATTTAAAGGTTCAAAATTGCATGTTTGTTGATAAAGAAAATGTGCAAATTTGCCGTTACTTTTTCAAAAAATATTAAGTTTGGCCCTCGACTCCGTCCCAGAGTTTCATTTCGGCCCCGTGTGAGTTTGAGTTTGACACCCCTAGACTCTGCACAATGGGTCGGATGGATTCCTGAATAATCTTTAGTTTATCAAACCAAACAGTCAAACTGATTTTACAACCCAGACATCACAAGATCTCTCAGATACTTAACCAGGTTGCTACAAACATCCGTCAATTCATTCATTCTTTCTCATTTACAATCATTTAGTTTAGAAAGATAGAATTAAATTCATTTTTATGAACTATATCCTTGACTCTGAATTAATATGACATGTGTGTTCCCTGAATAGCTAAAAATCCTAAGGTAATATTAAATCAAGTATTTAAAGACCAATCAGATTGATAATTCATATTTATATGGAACATTTGATCTTATTGATCATTTAATTTAATGAATGCTGCTAAGTATCACTGCTACATGCTTGTGGTCACCGGGGCGCTCGGGGCAGTAACCCCCAAACTGGAGGAGAGGCTAAAGCAGATCCCAGGAAAAACATCAGACATCTCAGTCCAGAAAAGAGCAGCTCTAGGAACAGCTAAGATACCGCAGAACCCTCAAGCTCCCAGACCTCTGGTGGAGGCCCCGGGCTTGAAAAGAAGGGACCACCTGCGGATGGTGAGGTGGGCATTTATAAAAATATTGCTGAGTCAACCGAGTCAGTGTGTGTGAATACACCGGTGTCCCCCAAGACTGCTTACCATATCTTCAGGGAAACTCGTACAAGTTTGCAGAATTAAATCTGATTTCATCTGATACAATTCTGCTCAATTTGGTCTGCAATAAAATAAATAACAGTTTTCTGTAAAAATCATCTATTCACACACGCACACACACACACACACACACACACATACACACGCATGCACGCACACATGCACACAAACAGCTCAACTTTCTGAGTACAATGAAGAAGATGAGGGGAGGTTGGATGAAAGTTATTGTAGTCGTGGATATAAAGATCCATCTGCATTTAACACAACATGCTGACGACGACTCTGGACTCTCAGCTGACACAGTTGTACAACATATGGAAAACGGTAAATGGCCTGTATTTGATATAGCGCCTTCTAGAGTCTTGGAACCCCCCAAGGCACTTTACAACACAATCAGCCATTCACCCATTCACACACACATTCACACGCTGGTGAGGATGAGCTACGATGTAGCCACAGCTGCCCTGGGGTGCACTGACAGAGGCGAGTCTGCCACCGGTCCCTCTGGCCACCACCAGCAGGCAAGGGGGGTTAAGTGTCTTGCTCAAGGACACAACTACAGTGACAAACTGAGTGGGGCTCGAACCTGCAACCTTCCGATTACAGGGCGAGCACAAGGACTGTAACGATAATGTAACAATCATCGAATAAAGTAAAAATAAATGGAACTAGAAAGGGACTCTGTGGCGTTCTTAACAAAAATCCAGATAGGTGTCTGCAGTAGGAGGCAGCTGCCATCGATATTCAGAGTTAAAGCAATGCACCAATATTTTCCTTCTGAACATTTTCCTGATTTAACATAATATAGAATGAGATTTTAATGCTAAAATAGACCAATGACAAAGTTAGTTGTCATGTGATTATCAGCTTATCTTCTGTTTTAGCACATGTTCCAGCTGACCAGTTTCCACTTTCTCTCATTTTATCTGTTTTTTGTGTTTTGCATTTTGATCTGAGTCTAGAAATGAAAAATGCAACTTTTCTGTCACGCGAGGGTACACAGGAATAAACCCAAATGCAGGAGACAGGATGACCAGATCCGATACTGATTACTTTTAATAACAAAAAGTCACCACATAAGTGGGAAAAGGACTTCACGGGTAATACAAAACAAAACTACCACAGACTCGAAACAAAGCTATGCTCTAAACACCAGAAACTCTTCACAACAACGCCACACCATGCACAGGAAGCAGCTGCTTAAATACATGGTGTGGCAATCAGGAAATTGCAGTCAGCTGCGGCATTCCCCGAAGCTCCAAAGAGGGGCAGGAACAGCAGGAAGAGCCACAGCCAACCTACACAGAGAAAGAAAAACACGCATTACAACAATCAGGAGGAGTAACCCATAACATAACCCCCCTCACAAGGTCCGGCTTCCAGACGGACGACGAGGCTGATCAGGGTTGTCCTGGTGAAAACGGGTGATCAGGTCACGGCACAGGACGTGGCGTTCGGGGACCCACTGGCGGTCCGCCGGGCCGTAACCCTCCCAATCCACCAGGTACTGGATGCCCCGACCCACCCTCCGAGAGGCCAGGAGCTTGTTCACCTTGAAGACCGGGCCACCGTCCACAAGGCGAGGAGCAGGCGGAGCCGCAGGGGGCGGATGCAAGGGGCTAGTCACAAATGGCTTAAGCTTGCTCACGTGGAAAACAGGGTGGATCCGCAGGGAGCGAGGAAGGTCCAACCTGACCGCCACCGGGTTGATGACCCTGGACACTGAATAGGGGCCGATGTACCGAGGAAGGAGCTTCCTCAAACCCCCTTTCAATGGCACATCTGTCGAGGCAAGCCAAACCTTGTCTCCCACCTTGTAGTCGGGTGCGGCTGATCTCCGACGGTTCGCCACTGCGGTGAACCGTTCCTGATTCTGGACCAGACGAGAGCGGTAATCCACCCAAGTGCGCCGACAGCGTCGTACAAACGCGGCGGGGCCGGAGGCCGATGCAGACCTCTCCTGATGGGGGAAAAGTGGGGGCTGATAACCATAGGCAGCCTGAAAAGGGGAGAAACCGGTAGAGTTCACAAGAGAATTATGGGAATATTCTGCCCAAGGGAGCTGTGAGGACCAGGTCGGGGGGTTCTTAGAGCACATAGCTCGTAGGGTGGTCTCCAAGTCCTGATTAAACCGCTCCACTTGCCCGTTGGTCTGAGGATGGAAACCAGAACTTAAACTGACCGTTATCCCGAGGAGCTTGCAGAATTCCCTCCAGAATGCTGCCACGAACTGTGGACCCCGATCAGAGGTAATGTTCTCAGGAAGCCCGTGCAGTCGAAACACATGTCGTGCCACTATCTCGGCCAGTTGTTTTGCCGAAGGCAGTTTCTGTAGGGGCACAGCATGAACCAACTTCGAAAACCTGTCCACGATAGTCAGAATGACAGTGTTACCTCTTGAACGGGGCAGACCCGTGATGAAGTCTATGTCTATGTGGGACCATGGTCTTGAGGGGATAGGTAAAGGCTGTTGGAGACCTGCAGCAGGGGTTCTGGGCACTTTAGCACTGGCACACACAGGGCACGAGGAGACGAAAGCTCGTATGTCAGAGGACATGGTGGGCCACCAGAAACGCTGAGCCACCAGGAAGGCGGTCCTTGTCATCCCGGGATGGCAAGCCAGGCGTGACGAGTGCCCCCACTTCATCCATCAGGGATTGGGACCGTGCCTGAAACTGCAGACTTGACCCTACGTTCCAAGGCCCAGCGGTTAGCCCCAAGTACCAGGACAGGAGGAACGATGGTGGTGTTACACCGGGACCTCTGTCGACCTGCAGTCCTGCTGATATTGTCGGGAAAAGGCGTCAGGTTTGATGTTTTTGCTGCCAGGGCGATAAGAGAGGGTGAAGTTGAAACGGTCAAAAAACAGAGCCCACCGGGCTTGGCGTGGATTAAGTTGCTTAGCCGTGCGAATGTACTCTAGGTTCTTGTGGTCTGTCCAGACCAGAAAAGGCTGTCTTGCACCCTCCAGCCAGTGGCGCAATTCATCAAGGGCTAGCTTAACAGCTAGCAATTCTCTGTTCCCTATGTCGTAGTTTCTCTCTGCAGGATTGAGCTTGCAGGAGAAATACGCGCAGGGATGAACTTTGTTATCAGACGCTCTCTGTGACAACACGGCCCCCACCCCAGACTCAGACGCATCGACCTCCACAATAAACTGTTTGGAGGGGTCAGGCTGTGTCAGGATAGGAGCCGTAGAGAAACGTCTTTTAAGCTCAGTAAAAGCCCTATTGGCTCCAACGTCCCAGACAAAACGTACCTGAGCTGAGGTGAGTTTATGGAGAGGTGCAGCCACGCCACTGAACCCTTTGATGAAACGTCTGTAGAAGTTAGCAAACCCCAAGAAGCGCTGGAGTTGCTTACGATCCGCGGGGACAGGCCAATCGAGAACAGCTTGTACCTTAGCCTCGTCCATCTGCACTGAACCAGGAGAAACCACATGCCCAAGGAACTTGGTTTGTGTTGTGTGGAACTCACATTTCTCCGCCTTGCAGAACAGCTGGTTCTCGAGAAGACGCTGTAATACGGCTCTGACGTGCTGCACATGAGTGTCTCGGTCTGGGGAAAATATCAAGATATCATCCAAATAAACAAACACAAATTTGTTGATCGTGTCCTTGAGAACGTCATTTATGAGGCATTGGAAAACTGCGGGCGCATTGGTGAGACCAAACGGCATGACCAAATACTCAAAATGGCCATTGGGAGTATTGAAAGCAGTCTTCCACTCATCTCCCTCACGGATACAAACCAAATGGTAAGCGCTCCGCAGGTCCAGCTTTGTGAAGATCTGAGCCCCCCTGAGAAGATCAAAAGCAGACTGTAACAGAGGCAAAGGGTAAGTGTTCCGGACTGTAATACCATTCAGCCCTCTGTAGTCAATGCAGGGCCGTAAGCCCCCATCCCGCTTGCCCACAAAGAAGAATCCCTCCCCAGCTGGCGATGAGGAAGGGCGAATGATCCCAGCCTGCAGGCTCTCCTGTAGGTACTCCTCCATGGCCGCACGCTCAGGGATGGCGAGGGGGTAGATGTGGCCCTTAGGAGGCTGCGTTCCAGGCAGGAGGTCAATGGCGCAGTCATAAGGACGATGAGGGGGCAGGGCCTTGGCTCGCACCTTGCAAAACACAGCGGCCAAGTCTGCATACTCGGGGGGCACCGAACTTAAGTCTGGAGGTTCAACAGGAGGGTTAGAGACAGAGGAGCGTGTAGCAGCAGCCGTTAAACAGTTCAGCAAACAGAAAGAGCTCCAGGAGAGCACACGGCCTGAACACCAGTCAATGTGAGGAGAATGTTTACACAACCAAGGAAAACCTAAAATAACGGGAGGCCTCAGGGAATCCACTACATAAAAATCCATAAGTTCAGAATGGTTTCCAGAAACAGTTACCTTAATAGGAACCGTGCGTGCTGTTACTCTGTGGATGATGGAACCGTATATGGCACAGATGAGCAAGGCAGGGGATAAGGGTATTACTGGAATAACAAGTGCGCTTACCACTTCCTGCGATATCAGATCACCATCTGAACCAGAGTCAATCAAAGTCTCATAAGCATTCTGCATCTGGCCATAGGTCACCAGCACATTGACGGGGGGTCGAGAGGTTGGGGAGGAAGATGAAAACCGACTCACTAGGTGCCCCCCCGCTAGTGAGCCCCCCCGTTTCCCGGACAGTGACGCACCTGGTGACCGGGACGAGCACAGTACAGACACAGCCCCTCCCTCATCCGTCTCCGTCGTTCAGATGCGGGGAGCCGTCCCACTCCCAGCTGCATGGGTTCCACAGGAGACGGAGCCTCACGAGCGACGGGAGGCTGTGACAAGGCCCTGAGGGGTGCGTGGTTAAAATCCGGTAGACGGCGTTCCTCTCTGCTTCGCTCCATCCTCCGACGATCGATGCGGGTAGCCAGCTCGATTAGCTCCTCCAGATCCTCCGGAACCTCCCGTGCAGCCAGCTCGTCCTTCAGAGTGCTGGAGAGACCTCGAAGGAAGACGTCGATCTGCGCCTCTTCCGGCCAGCGAGTGTTAGCTGCCAAGGTACGGAACTCCACTGCATAGGCAGAGACGCTACGTCCGCCCTGCCTAAGGCAGAGTAAGACAGCAGCAGCAGTTCGGTGAGGAGTGGATGGATCGAACACCATGAGCAGCTGGCGAGAGAATTCCCGAAAAGAGCGGCGGAGGTCCGAGCCTCGGTCCCATTCCGCCAGGCCCCACCTCTTAGCTTGTCCAGTTAAAAAGCTCATGGCGAAGGCTACTTTGCTTTCTTCAGAGGGCAACTCACCGGGGTTAAAGTCAAAATGCAGCCTGCAGGAGGCGAGGAACGGCCGGCAGTCCACAGCCGTGCCATTGAAGAGCTCGTGGGAACCCAGGCGGACCTGACGAGGCGGAGTGGGAGCCTGCGGAGTGAGAGCCTGCTCCAGCCTAGAGAGGCGTCCATGGAGTTGTTGCATTCCGTACAGGCAGCCGCGTAACTCCCGAGCCAATACAGCAAGTTCACCTCCACTTGCCGCGTCCTCATCTGACCCAGGTAAGGGAACGTTGGCAGCTGGTATTCCTCCTGCTGGGTTGGTCATGTTGGCGTTGTAATGTCACGCGAGGGTACACAGGAATAAACCCAAATGCAGGAGACAGGATGACCAGATCCGATACTGATTACTTTTAATAACAAAAAGTCACCACATAAGTGGGAAAAGGACTTCACGGGTAATACAAAACAAAACTACCACAGACTCGAAACAAAGCTATGCTCTAAAAACCAGAAACTCTTCACAACAACGCCACACCATGCACAGGAAGCAGCTGCTTAAATACATGGTGTGGCAATCAGGAAATTGCAGTCAGCTGCGGCATTCCCCGATGCTCCAAAGAGGGGCAGGAACAGCAGGAAGAGCCACAGCCAACCTACACAGAGAAAGAAAAACACGCATTACAACAATCAGGAGGAGTAACCCATAACATTTTCTTTTTCTGGTCAGTTGGTATCAGATTAAAAAACCAAATGCAGGAAATGGTTGATGACTATTTTCACATTGAGCCTACGTATGAATCTCAGAGTGAGCGATCGTATTTGAAAACTGAGTGAGAAGAGTGTTTAGTTTGTCCGAGACAGCGGAGCTGCAGACAGCTAGCCTAGTGAACTAGACCAAATTCTTGCTTTGCAAAGTATATATTCACATATATAGTCTGGCTTGCCAGGCTAGCAGACAGCGGCAGCAGACGCTGTAAAAAACACAAAGGAGGGGGCGCTTCGGCTCCACACTGACGCCGCAAAGCACCGCAAAGCATCATGGGAGTTGTAGTCTTTGCGGTAAAATTGGCCAGCGGGTCAGTTTTAATATATTTTTGATATTTATCTCGTGGGCCACATAAAAAGGCTCTTGGCCTTGTGTCTGACACATGTGCTCTAGATTATCAACTGACAGAAATTTACACAGGCAAGGAATAAGGCTACCCTATCTATATGACAAACTAAGGTCAATTTTTTTTATTACTGTTATGCAAAAAACTAAATGAAATAGTGAGAGAACATGGCAGAATATTTAAAAAGTTCTAGGCAATATGATAGGAAGAGAAATTGACCTATTGAGCGATTAGTGATTAATGATCCTGGGATGGTTACAAGTTCATTTAATCATTTTTTATAGAAAGTGTTGCAGCCTAACAGAGCTGTTTCCACCCCTTCCATTGTTCCATGCCCTGGTTCAATTTAGGAAAACAACATTTGCACAGAACACTTTATCGATTTTAGTTTGGCTATGGAACACGGACAATCTGGCGAACTCTGGTGTTCAGAGGTGGTACTGCAACAACAGGACTAATTTTCCAGCCGCTGGGATGTTGGTTCACGGCTGACACGTTCCAGCACCATGTTCAGAGACACGTCCTACAGGATAAGGACTCGTTTATACTAATACTTTTACGACAGTATTTACTGTTGTAACATCATCTGGGCTCACAATCAGCTGCTTGACTTGACAAGTCTGCCACTTTAGTCCCAGCCTCGTCTTGCTGAGCAGACTTTTTAGTGCAACGGTGCCCTCTAGTGGCTGGTGCTGGTGGATTTAAAGATAAAAACAGTGCATGCCCGACAGAATAAAAATGTGATTTTTTTTTAAATGAAGCTTTATATAGAAACTGTACATTCATTCTGCACACATCAGAACGCCCCATGGAGGTATTATTTTTTATTTTGTTTTAAATATAGCTTTTTATTAAAATGTTCCATATTCTAACTTTAAGAGTTTCAGTGAGTGGGATAAACTACCAGTTACTATCAGAGACAGCCCCTCCTTCCATTCCTTTAAAAATTCATAGTTGTCAGTGCAAACACTAGTCATCTGTTTTTATCGATACTTGTTCTTCTCGCTGTTGGTTTATCTTTGAAATCTGAGGATTTGCCTCATGTCCGAATTTAATTGTTCTTTAACACGTAGGGAGTATACAGGGAGTATTCAGAATTGAGTTATACTCATATTTTTGTTGTCCTTGTCGTAATATGTATTTTTTATGCTTTTACCTTATTTTAAATTGTAATGTTTGTGTTTTATGCACATGGGACTACGGATGGAAACTAGCTTTTTGCTAGGTCTGGTTTATTTACGTCCTGTTGTCACGGTCTGTGTGTTTGCTCCTGTTCCTTGATTCACTTTTCCCTGAGTCAGTTACCCTGCAGGTGGGCGTATCTGGAGAGCGGGTCCAGGTGACTTGAATCTGCAATCAGCCACCAGGAGGATTTAAGGAACTGGCGGACACAACTCATTGCCAGATGATTACTCTCCCTGGGTAGTTTGCGCCAATCTAGACTAAGCCAAGGATGTTCAAGATTAAGAATTTACGCTAAAACCAAGACTTTACCAAGACCCAGGAAAGTCCAAGAACTAAGACTTTGTTGTAGTGACCAAATATACCTACTTACCTGGATCTCCTCACTCTCAATCTCTCTCAGGTTCACCACAACCACCTTCACCCCAAGCAATACCTCCAGGACCTCTGCTCTGCTCACATTCGCCTCCCTCCTCCTGGCCGCCTGCTCTCCACCGTCCACCTTATCCCTCTGGAATCCCCAGTCTCCCCCACCACGAATCTGGATTCACGCCTGGACCCTCCACTGAACACCACGCCGACCAGGACCTACCTCTACCGCTCCTCTAGTCACATAAGCGAACACCCCTGCCCATCATCTGTTTTCCTCAGGATCCTGACTCTCCCTTGGCCTTCTAGATACCCTGAAATTTCGTACTTCACTTCAAGCGGTGCTTTCAGGTCCCCGTTATAATAAATGATTATTTAACTTTCCTTGTCAGTCTCCGCCTCTTGATTCTGCATGTTGTGGGTCAAGAAATTACCCAAGTCATGACACCTGTACATTCATATGTATTGTCCCATATAAATAATTAAAGGAAATTTAAAAAAACTATGCATTATTAAAAACTGGTCTGAGGAGTCCAGATGAACTCTGTTCCAGCGTGATGATCAACCCACCAAGGATGTCGTTTTCCCCAACTTTATTTGCAATTTAGAAAATCTGGGGTATTCAGATTAAAAATTATGCGTGTTTCAGTAAACTATAAGAATGTGTGGAGTTTGGTTGGTGTAATTGTAAGTCCTGATTTCAGTCTACACCCCGGAAGGCCCAACTAGTGCTGTGTTGCAGCAGCTGTCACCTACAGCCACTGACACGGCTCACCAGCACGCACCAGACAAGCTCAAAGACTTGCTTGCTGATAGTGTTTCCATCACACATTGAGACAGTTGCTTCGTGTTGCATCATCCTTGCCTATTGTGGGCAGAAATAATGAAAATAAAGGAACAATGTTTTACCTGTAAATCACAATGCCTGGTGTATTCAGATGGGTAACAGAGAGCAGAAGATACCACAGACCCATTTATTTCACTTATAATGCTCTTCATATCAGCAAGTAGATGACAAGTGAGTACTTTGGACACTTAGAAAAAAGGGACAACACAAAATATACTTCCCCTTGCTCTTCAGCAAAAATGAATAAAATAATCATTTTGCATCTGCATGCATCTCAGTTACGTCTGTTTGGGTTTGCATTTAAAATTACAACTGAGAACATTTCTCACCCAATTTATATGAAAAACTGCAAAGAAACACATTTTCTTTTCAGAATGCAGACATTTATTGAGATGCTCCGCCCTCAACATGCCCACTTTCTGCCATAAATGCTCAATGCAAAGTGCCTTGTGGATCTCATGCATATACATAAGCTGGCAGGCATTTCACTGTTAACAATGGTGGAAAAACGAAAGGAAGTGCTTTTGCAAAACAAATAAGAGAAAACTTATGGGGGTTGTGCTTCAAGTTGGTCAAGGTGAGGAGGAGGGGGAGGTAGCCCAGGTGGGAGAGGCATGCTGTTCCTCGTTGCGATGTTGTGCAGGACACCACAGGTCTGAATTATGCTGCATACTGTTGTGTGTGAGTGTGTGTGTGTGTGTGTGTGTGTGTGTGTGGGGGGGGGGGGGGGGGGGGTACAAGTGACAACACTGCTGGAGTTCATAATTGTATCTTAGCAGCAGCACTGCAGGTGCTCTCCATGCCCAGAATGTGCGTAAGCCAGGTCCTTTGTCAACTTCAAGTTGTGCACATTTTTCCACTAAGTTTTTTTATAAATCCCAAAGTTTGCGTGGAAAGTTGCTTACGCAGTTTTCCGACCCCATTTTGTGCGTAAGCAAGTTTTAGAAATGAGACCCCTGTCTGAATCAATTATGACACCAAGATGTCTAACCTGGGCCTTTGTGTTTGTTCCTCTGGAGCCAAGTTAAGCAACAACCTCCTTCCTATCCTTTCTCCATCATATCCTCTCTTGCTGTTGGCGCCGTCACAGACGACAGCCTGTCTGATGTCATCCCCCCTTGTCTGCGCCCTTAGCCTGTCTCTTTCTGTCCCCCTCAGCTGATGACATCAGAAGGTAACTGGGTAATTCCATCCCAGTAAAGCTGCGGGGCCTGATGGCACCAGTCCCATGGTCCTCAAGTACTGTGCTGCCCAACTGTGGGGAGTTCTATGTCTAATGCTTATGAGTCTAAAACTGCAGAAGGCCCTGTCACTCTGGAATGCATCCTGTCGGTGTGTGTCCCCAAAAGGACCCATCTTACATGACAAGACTACAGGCCAGTCGCTCTGACTTCACACATCAAGAAGGAGCTGAAGAGACTTCTCCTGAGGCATCTGCATATGTTGGAGGAGCCTTGGCTGGACCCCCTGGCCTACAGTATGCTTGCTGGCCCCATATTGGAGTAGAGGTTGGCCTCATTTACCTGCTGGACCAGACTAGTTCCACGCACCGGTACAAAATTATGAATACCGCTTAAAGTTCAATTCCTATACGCACAGATCTGTTCGTAAGTATGGCTGATCAATGAGGCCCCAGGACTCTTCAAACCTGGATTCATTTATGAACAATACCAGCAGAACCCATAAAAGACAGCTGGTAAATTGTAAAACCTTTAGTTGGTGACGGTTCAAGGGCGGCTACTAGAGTGTTTGGATTATCATATCAGAAACATGTTTTCTCTGCTCAGTTTGTTGATTATTTTATTGCTTTTGGCCATAAATATAGAAGTGGCGATTAAGGCGTAAGGTGTTACATTTGTCAGTCTCTAAATGGTGAAGTCCAATAAAACAACTCTGAACACCATACTTACTTTGAGACATGGAGGTTTTACGGTTTTATGTCATTGTTGAAATGATGAAGAATTAATTTGGCCTTTGAATGGATTTCTTAGGTCCACGTAAGCTTTTTGTTTTCTGACATTTTCCAGAGAACAGCCTCCTCACCCGAACAGAGTGTAATGACCTGCATGACTTCATGGAAAGCATTTAAAGTTTTAGTTTTTTAGGTGTTATCAGCTTTTATGTTAAACTATAATCTAGATGTAAACGTGTAGCACTAAACAGTTAATCAGTGTGACAGTGCTGACACTGAAACCCAAACAATTGCATTGGTGGAGAATATAAGTGTGACAGTGTGAGTGTCCTGTCACAATGTCCCGATAGATCATGCGCCCTGGCTACTTGGCCAAGGGGATGTCCCTTTGGCTGACTGGTTAGAGCGTATGACTCTCACCTGGGAGTCTGGGGATCGAATCCCGCCCGGGCCCTCGTTTATCCACCTTGCCACATTCTTATCCCTGGTGTGTTTACAACAGACAGGATATTTGTTTTGCTGCAGGGCTTCATCTTGTTTTTCTGTCAGTGAAATGCAGCATGACTTTATATGGGTGACTGATTTTTCAGCAGTGTTAGGATGGCATCAGGGATTCTGGTGGTCAGCCAGAGACCGGTCATACATGATAATGCAATCTTCAGCCACCTTACAAGGACACCACACACACACATACACACACACGCATTCAAGCATGGCAACACTTTTAACAGAGTAGTCACAGAAACTAAGGCTTTTTCCAGTCTAGTATGAAGAACTAAAGAAAAGTTGCTCAACTTCTACTCAATGTGGGTCAAAATAGGATCTTAAGGAGACAGGCATAGGTAATTCACTCTGAGAAAAATCTTCCAAATCCAACACATGAGGAATTTGGTTGAATGTATTCACATGTTAAACATTAGAAATTCCCTTAAAGGGCCATAATGAGGAAAAATCCACTTTTGGAGCATTTCCGTGTGATTTTGTTGCAGTATGTCCTCATGAAAAATTCCCCCCAACAGGTTTTTGTCTGCATTCATGTGTTTTCCTGCGTCAGCTGCAAGTTTTCAGATTCTGAGCTGAAACCTGTAAAAAATAAGGATGGAAGTGCGTCATCAGTCCTTTCTCCACAGAAGCAAAGCTGTGGAGCACTTTCATCAGGACCAAGTCAGAGATAACCACACCTACACAGAAGATAACAGGAAGTCTTCAAAGGGGTCTTCACAGCAGGACGCTACAGACAGACCAAAGAGTCACCAAGTCTAGCCTTGATTTGTCTGACAATTTGCATTCAGGCAGGAAGCATTCTAAATGTAATTTGCATTCAGGCAGGAAGCATTTCTACAACACTTTAAAATGTAAACCAAGGTTTAAAGATTTAAAGATAGAGCTGAAGGAGAATGCAGGCAGGGAAAGCTGGTCCTTAGACCTCTTAAGCCTGGTTCATGCTTCTCTGTCAGCTCCGCAAGGGACAGACACGCACGGATTGACGGAAGCGTTTTGCTCTCATACTTCTCCGTCTCCTGGAGAGTGTTGCAAAGCAATTGCCCGGCAGGACAACAGAGGGTGTAGTGCTGTTCTGTGGTATCCTGTCATGTATCGGTCCAAGATCGTGTGTTTATATTGTGTTTTTTGTGTATATAAGAGACTTTTAACACGGACATATTTGTCTCTCATTCTCCCATCTCTTCATGCGCTCCCCACCTCTAAACCCACGTTTCCTGTTATTTCCGTCCACAAATAAAACGCTTGCTGCGCATCTTTTCACTCCTCCAGTCACGGGAGAATTAAACGTTCATATTTTTAGAGTTTTTTCGCGAGGTATTCTTCAAGCTTCTCCGTGTCTGCCGCTAGTTATCGTCGGCTCTCTTTGCAATGGCGGCGCTGTAAACAACAGCGGCGTCCTGACCAGTCACAAGCTTGCGTAATCCGTCTCGTTCCACGGATGTTTAAAAAAGTGGGCTCGACTCCGTACGTACTTGCGTGCCCTACGCAAGGACGGATAATGGCGTTGCGTGTCTCCGCACTGACGCAGACGGAGAAGCATAAATCAGGCTTTAGCCCTCAAATTGGGTCAGTGGGGAGCTACCTTTGTAAAAGCAGGAATTAGTGCAATAATAGTACTAATTCTGATTTCTCTATTGGCATGTTGCATCCTACCTGTTGTGAGTAGACTGTGGGAGCGAACTCTGGCTGCCCAAATGAACCTTGCTGCTTCGTCTCAATACGTGCAAATGGAAATGGCTGCATTGGACTCGACACGATTCCCAAAGTGTCTGGAGAACGGGACAGCTGATGGGACGGCTGAGGAGTAATCTTTGCATCTCGTAAGGCAGGGGTGTCAAACTCAAACTCACACTGGGGCCGAAATGAAACTCTGGGACGGAGTCGAGGGCCAAACTTAATATTTTTTGAAAAAGTGACAGCAAATTTGCACATTTTCTTTATCAACATATATGCAATTTTGAACCTTTAAATTTGGAAACAAACTTATTTCTGCATTAACACTGAATGTGAAATAACCAAATTACACACGAGCAAGTCAGTTTTAAATAAAAGGCATCAGTGGTATTCATTACTTGTGGTATAATCAGCATTTTTAAAATCAAATCAGGATTTATAGTTTCTTGTTTATTCATTTTTCTTATTTTTATTCTCCTTTTATTCTCCTGTAATACGTGTCATCGCTGCTGTGACATCTAGCTTTCCCCACTGAGGAACAATAAAGGGATTTTCTATTCTATTCATCTATCTGCAGCCTTTCCACTTCCTGTTTACTGTAGGTTAAATCTTTTCTCACGGGCCAACAACAAAATAAAAATATCAATTTATCTTAAATGAAAATTCAACATCTCACCTGTTAACTTTCATGTTTTGGAGCAGAAAAAGAGCATAAAACCAACATATTTAAAGCTCAGTTTGTTCCACTGGTTTACTGTGATGCTCACCTGTTCCAGCCAGATACCTGCATCATGGGGTTGATCTGAGCTGAGGAGGAGACTCCTGTTGTTTTGTTCATCTTCATCATAATACTGACAACATTAGATGACAACAGGTGCTCACATAGGTTTGTGCTGATGAACATGTCTGAGCAGCTTGACCACGTTGTTGTGTGTCGGGGAGGAAAAACAACGACTGCAAACACAGAGCCGTGCTGGTTTGAGCATGTCGCTGTTCGCTGGAGTTATATCTGCTCTGTCTGGACGTAAGTTGGAAAACTTTCTCTTTCAGTCGTGAACACATTACTGAGCGGCTAGAATCTCAGTTTCTGGGCTTCAACGTCAGAAAATAGCTGAGTGAACTCGGCGCTGAGTGAGAGGAGTGTAGTTTGTCCGAGACAGCGGGGCTGCAGAGACCGGCAGCAGGCGCTGGGAAAAACACAAAAGAGGGGGCGTGTCGGCTCCGCGCTGACGCCGCAAAGCATCATGGGAGTTGAAGTGTCTGGTCGCTCCAGACACTTTATTACACTTTGTTTTTTCTTCTTTGGGTTTTATTATTGTTTTATTGTATTTTATTACGTGTTTTGTGTAAAGTGGCCTTGGGTGTCCTGAAAGGCGCTTTTAAATAAAATGTATTATTATTATTATTATTGAAGTCTTTGCGGTAAAATCGGCCAGCGGGCCAGTTTTAATATTTTTGATATTTATCTCGTGGGCCACATAAAAATGCCCCGCGGGCCTTGAGTCTGACATATGTGTCGTAAGGAATGTTGTTGATGTTACATGTTGTAGCGTTATGAATATTATAATTGTCTGCCCTTAACAGCTGCCCCTTTACACAGTAACAACATACATGAATCGCCAAGGTCGGATGCTTGTTTCAGTATGTTTACATTCCAGGAGAAGAGACAGAAGAAGAGAAGAAGAACGCTTTCCATTAATTAATCAAAGTACTTTATTTGTGATAAAGCTAATCAAAGCATATGTTGATCAATAATAATCAGGTGAATGATCTGTGAAATAAAGATGTCATGAGTTATGTGTTGAATGAATAAACATTACTGCACCAGACAGACTGATCTACATTAACATGGAAACGCATGACACATTGTTCTCAACCAATCAGAACTTTCGTCTGTCGTAGGGCAGAATCTGGGTTGTTGAATGAAGTTGTCCAATCCGGTTTACTAAGATTTATAAACAACTAGGGGATATAAAACAAGGCAACGCCATTTTATACTCAGTTCCATTTTAACCTCAGTTCTGTTCAGCTGGAGGTCCTAAGGATTCCATCGTCATGTTATGATTCGCCCCTTTTTGTGCTTGTGTTTAACTTTTTCTCTGTTGTTTTTGTTCAGGTCAGCTGCAGCTCCTCTCAGGAATCCTCCCTTTCCCTGTGAGCCTCCTGGAGTGCTGCAGCTGAACCACATCATCTTGATTGCCCCTCACCCTATTTCAGGCCACTGCTGCCAGTCATCAGTGTGGAGTTGTCTTTGCTGAGTTGTACATGTATGGATTGAGTTTGGTTTTGGTTTTTGGGTCCCACAGTCAGTGGAGGAAGTTTTGTTTATTAAATCTTTTTGAACTCTGGATAAAGGATCTTTATTCCTGCAAATGGGTTACTGCAGAGGCAAACCGTGACATTACAACTCCACCAAGATGTCTGACCCAGCAGGAAGAACCCAGAGACAAGACCCTTCCTTACCTGCCTCTGGTGAGGGTGCTGCAGGAGAAGCCAGCCTTCCTGTTCTGACCCAGGAGCTCCGCAGCTGCATGTCAGGGTTGCAGCAGTTGCATGGACGTGTAGCCAGACTGGAGCAAGCGCCTGCTCCCCCTCGACAGGTTCGTTTGGGTCGTCCTGAAACTTTTTCTGGTACCGCAGAGGATTGTCGACCATTCCTCACCTCCTGCCGGCTCCATTTTGACTTTAATCCAAGCGAATTCCCCTCGGAGCAGAGCAAGGTGGCTTTTGCCTTGAGTTTCCTGACGGGCAGAGCCAAGAGGTGGGGGCTGGCTGAGTGGGATCGTGGAGCGGAGGTGGTTCGTTCCTTCCGGGCCTTTTCCACTCAACTCCTCGTGGTGTTTGATCCCTCAACACCGCACCGCGCGGCTGCTTCTGAGCTGCTCCGGCTCAAACAAGGAGACGACAGCGTGGCGTCCTATGCAGTACAGTTCCGGACGCTGGCGGCAAGCTCCCGCTGGCCTGATGATGCACTGGTCGACGTCTTCCTTCAGGGGCTCTCCAGCGAGCTCAAGGACGAGCTAGCCGCGAGGGAGGTTCCTGAGGAGCTGGAGGATCTTATCGATCTGGCTGTACGCATCGATCGGCGGAGGATGGAGCGCCTTCATGATGAGCTCCGCCCACTGACTTCTTCACCTCGTCCTCACCCGATTTCTGTGAGTGTTTCTCACCTGGGCAGTGACGCCCCGCCCTCGGAGCCCATGCAGCTAGCGGGTCGGGTGTCATCCTTTTCTCCGCCCTCACGACCGCCCACCAGTGTGCGGTTGACATATGGGACGAAACACGGTGAATATGACACCCTTATTGACTCCGGCTCTGATGGGGATCTGATGTCCCAGGCAGTGGTAAGCGAACTTTTGATTCCAGTCGAGGAGGTGTTTCCTGCATTGTCCATCCATGCTGTAAACGGTTCCCTTATCCACAAGGTGACTGCACGCACTGTTCCTGTCACTGTGACGGTCTCTGGGAACCACACAGAGCGGATGTGTTTTTTTGTGGTTGACTCTTTAGTGCCTCCTGTGATCCTGGGTTACCCCTGGCTAAGCAAACACTGTCCCCATATTGACTGGGTTTCTGGCCGCGTGTTGACGTGGAGTCCTTTTTGTTTATTGAACTGTTTGTCTGCTGCTCCTGTTCGCCCTGTTTCTAGCCAGCCTCCCTTGGAACCACCTGACATCAGTAATGTTCCCCCCGAATATACAGACTTGGCTGCGGTGTTCAGTAAGGTTCGTGCTAAGAACCTGCCCCCTCACCGTCCTTACGACTGTGCTGTGGACCTCCTTCCTGGTGCTCAACCTCCTAAAGGCCGTCTCTATCCTCTGTCCATCCCTGAGACAACAGCCATGGAGGAATACATTCAGGAGGGCTTACAGGCAGGCATTATTCGGCCATCCTCATCACCTGCGGGGGCAGGGTTTTTCTTTGTGGGCAAGAAGGATGGGGGTTTACGGCCGTGTATTGACTACAGGGGTCTGAATAGCGTCACGGTTCGTAACACTTACCCCCTGCCTCTCTTGCAGTCTGCCTTTGACCAGATTAGAGGGGCTCGGGTGTTCACTAAGCTGGATCTACGGAACGCTTATCATCTGGTGCGCATACGGGAGGGGGATGAGTGGAAAACTGCCTTCAACACCCCGTGCGGCCATTTTGAATACCTGGTGATGCCTTTTGGACTGACAAACGCACCAGCTGTGTTTCAGTGTTTTATTAATGATGTGTTGAAGGACATGATTAACAGATTTGTGTACGTCTATCTGGATGACATTTTAATTTTCTCCCCAGACCGTAAAACACATGTGCAGCACGTCAGGGCCGTTCTGCAGCGCCTACTTGAGAACCAGCTTTTCTGTAAGGCTGAAAAGTGTGAGTTTCACACCACCAAGACTAAGTTCTTGGGGCATGTGATCACGCCTGGAGAGGTACAGATGGACAGTGACAAGGTCAAAGCGGTTCTCGAGTGGCCTACACCTACTGGTCGGAAGCAGCTTCAACGCTTCCTGGGGTTCGCCAACTTCTACAGGCGCTTCATCAGAGGTTTCAGTGGCGTGGCTGCACCCCTCCACAGACTCACCTCGGCTAAGGTACGTTTTGTCTGGGACACTGCCGCCGACATGGCCTTTGCCGAGCTCAAAAGACGGTTCTCTGCGGCCCCTATCCTGACCCAGCCTGACACCTCCAAGCAATTCATTGTGGAGGTTGATGCGTCTGAGTCAGGGGTGGGTGCTGTGCTGTCACAGAGAGCGTCTGATAATAAAGTACATCCCTGCGCGTATTTCTCCTGCAAGCTCACTCCTGCAGAGAGAAATTACGACATAGGGAACAGAGAGTTGCTAGCTGTTAAGCTAGCACTCGAAGAATGGCGCCACTGGTTGGAGGGTGCTGAGCAGCCGTTTTTGGTGTGGACCGACCATAAGAACTTGGAGTATGTACGGACTGCCAAGCGCCTTAACCCCCGCCAAGCACGGTGGGCTCTGTTTTTTGACAGGTTTAACTTCAACCTCTCCTTCCGTCCGGGCAGTAAGAACATTAAACCTGATGCCCTGTCCCGCCAGTACCAGCAGGAAGGTGAGGCTTTGGAGTCAGAGTCCACGTTCATCGTGCCGCCCAACTTGGTCCTTGGGGTCTCTCGTTGGTCCTTGGAGCGCAGAATCAATGCTGCAGTCCGAGACCCCACTACCATTCCGTCTGGATGCCCCCCGCACTGTTTGTTTGTTCCCCCAGGTTTTCGCCCGGCGGTGTTGAAATGGGGGCATTCATCACGCCTGGCCTGCCATCCTGGGGTAACCAGGACTGCCTTCCTGGTAGCGCAGCGGTTCTGGTGGCCTACGGTGTCGTCTGACGTTCGAGCTTTTGTCTCCTCTTGCCCAGTGTGTGCCAGCGTCAAGTCACCCAGAACTCCTCCGGCTGGACTCCTGCAACCTCTACCTGTTCCCTCCAGACCTTGGTCCCACATTGCAATGGACTTCATCACTGGACTACCCAACTCTAAGGGTAAGACTGTGATCCTGACTGTAGTGGACAGGTTTTCAAAGATGGTGCATGCTATACCCCTGCAGAGATTGCCATCGGCTCAGCAACTGGCGGAGGTGGTGGTGCGGCATGTTTTTCGGCTGCACGGACTTCCGGAGAACATCACCTCGGATCGAGGACCCCAGTTTGTTGCAGCTTTTTGGAAGGAGTTCTGCAGACTCCTTGGAATAACGGTCAGTCTGAGCTCTGGTTTCCACCCTCAGACAAATGGTCAAGTAGAGCGCTTTAACCAGGATCTGGAGACCACCCTGCGTGCTATGTGCCTGAAGAACCCCCAGACTTGGTCCTCTCAACTCCCCTGGGCTGAGTATTCGCACAACACCCTGGTTAATTCTACTGGCTTCTCCCCCTTCCAGGCTGCCTACGGGTACCAACCACCTCTCTTCCCCCATCAGGAGAGGTCGGCTTCCACCTCCGGTCCTGCAGCATTCGTGAGGCGCTGCCGTCGTACATGGACTGAGTACCGTTCCCGACTGGTTCGGAACCAGGAACGGTTCACCTCCGTGGCTAACCGCCGGAGGTCTGCTGCTCCGGAGTACAAGGTGGGTGACAGGGTTTGGCTCTCTTCGGCTGATCTGCCACTGAAGGGGGGTGCCAGGAAGATGCGGCCCCGATTCATTGGACCCTTCCCCATCACCAAGGTCATCAACCCAGTAGCCGTCAGGTTGGAGCTCCCTCGGGCACTGAGAGTCCACCCTGTGTTCCATGTGAGCAAGCTGAAGCCTGAGAGACTCTGTCCCCTGCAGACGCCACCTGCGGTCCCTCCAGCTCCCCGCATTGTGGATGGCGGACCTGTCTACAGCGTGAATAAGCTCTTGGCCTCGAGGAGAGTGGGCAGGGGCGTCCAATACCTCGTGGACTGGGTGGGTTATGGCCCGGCGGACAGGCAATGGGTCCCAGAACGCCACATCCTCAGCCGTGATCTGATCGATCAGTTTCACCGGGAACACCCCACCCAGCCGAGACGTCCGTCTGGGAGCCGGACTTTGTGAGGGGGGTTATGTTATGATTCGCCCCTTTTTGTGCTTGTGTTTAACTTTTTCTCTGTTGTTTTTGTTCAGGTCAGCTGCAGCTCCTCTCAGGAATCCTCCCTTTCCCTGTGAGCCTCCTGGAGTGCTGCAGCTGAACCACATCATCTTGATTGCCCCTCACCCTATTTCAGGCCACTGCTGCCAGTCATCAGTGTGGAGTTGTCTTTGCTGAGTTGTACATGTATGGATTGAGTTTGGTTTTGGTTTTTGGTTCCCACAGTCAGTGGAGGAAGTTTTGTTTATTAAATCTTTTTGAACTCTGGATAAAGGATCTTTATTCCTGCAAATGGGTTACTGCAGAGGCAAACCGTGACACGTCATCATTAAGAAAGTTGCAGGCTGGCCAGCTGCACTTTCCTACTTTAAACTGAGAACTGTCAAGCTGGAGATTTCCGTCGTTTGAACAACAAGACGATGTTCCTTCAAAATAAGAGCTAACTCGCTGACGCCTGCCGCTGCTACAGGAGTCGATCCGCAGACGGGCTTTGTCGTGCTGCGACCGCTGTTTCACCAGCTCCAGTACATCCGAAGGTCCGAGGACTTGGCATTTCCTGATCTAACACGGGAGGCTCCAGACTGTATGTGGTTACGGCAAAATTGCTGCTCATGTCATCAGCTTCTGAAGCCTCGTGATTCCTAGTCATAACAACCAGATCCGCTACGTCAGCCTAGAGATTCTGAACACACACACACCAACACGATAACATTCTAATCCATATGCATCCATCACAGATTTAGTCCTGGTAGATTGTAAGAATTTATAATCATAGAAATTAAAGATTCTTAAACGATCCCAACTCTTTTCTTGTCTCTCAGTCAATACAAAGTGTTTAAGTAAACTCCCTGATGATAAAACAACCACTTCTGATTATAATATTTAGATCTAATTACAGTGTATAAATATACAAACTACAGATCTCTACAATGTACTCGACTAAGGAATCGGCCTCAAAGTCCTTTTCCAGCGACAAGACCCCTGAAGCAGTCATCAATAAAACTGAACTTGATTCTTGTGTTTTTCGTCACTCCATTTTTTCAGCTCTGCAACTGGGACTCTGACTCCATTCTCTATTTTGGTTGAGCAGTTGTGTTATTACATCAAGTATATTCATCACACTCAATGTTATGTTTTCTATAGGTTTAGCCACATCCACATCACTTTGTCGTTTAGTCGTATCCACGTCAGTCATTCATTTCATATAATTTTGCATTTTTAACCGCATATTCACATACAGTTACTGGCTGAAATGTTGCTAAGAGTAATCAGACTCGATTATACTCATGATTTTTATTGTCTTTTGAAAGGGTTAATCGGTTCATTTTCTCTTATGTGTGTTCTTTTGTTGATTCAGTGTTGCCTAATGTCTGCCATATACTTAGGCTAGACTTGTATGCTCACTCTGTGCTTTATGTGATCATTTGGGCTTTGAGCTCAGGAAGGAGTAGGGATGAGCCGGATACTGTTTCAGACGAGTATCCGTACGGATAAAGCATTTTTGACGAATACAAACATGAAACGAGTAAAACTCGTAAATATCTGTAATCGTGCTGAAGGAAAATCCTCATTGGGTAACTGACTGTCTTCACGCTCTGTGATTGACCAGTCACATAGAGCGCCCGCCCCTCCCTACACACAAAACTGCAGCCGGGAGCTCAGTCCATCCGCCCATCCACGTACACACACAGACAGTAATGGATCTCTCTGTGATTGCTTCACTGTTGCTCACATTTCTTCAGTACTCCCTAGGTTTTCTTCAGCTCGCCTCTTTTTCGGTTGAATATTTAAAGTTACTTTTTTCGTAACTTACATGGTGCATTTGACAAGACAGAGCCAACGTGCTGCGTCAGTCACTGCCTCCGCACTGGTCGGGTATTTTTAAATTTTATTAACTCCTCCCTCTCTCTCTCTCTCTAGCTGTGTCTCAATTCAGGGTCTGCATCCTACGTCGGCCGGTTATGTCACAGCACCGCGACTAGGCCTGTCCCAATTCGAAGACTCCTTCAAATGCGGTCGACGAATCCGGCCTTCTTTTCGCCTGAATGAAGGATGGGTCCGGTGTATCCTTCAATAGGTAGCATTTCCCAAGATGCCTTGCGGGCCAGCTGGCAGAAAAACTTTTAAAAACAATGGCGGACAGTGAAGCGGGAGCTGTTGGAGAGGATTGCGCATATAAATGTCAGTATAAACTTGAAAACTGTTAGGTTAAGGGCTTTTTGTGATACATGAACGTTATTTTAGTTTGAAATGTTACAGTAAAAGTGCTTGTATTGCGGTCTCGGCTCGTATGTTCGGCCGCTCGGTGTCGTACTTCTCCCGCTACGTTTTCCCCCTGATTTTAATAGAAGTTTGTATTTTAGGGACAAAAGAGATAACCAGGGAATTTATTAAGCTTAGGGCGGAGATGGACCACATGATCACCGGAGCAAAGTATTCGGCGGCTGTAGCATGGAGGTACAATAACTTCTCATATTTTAAAAACTCGTTTGAGTTTATTTTTTTTCTGCGAAACTATGAAAGGAATAACCCGTTGTCCTCTTTTCTCTTCCTGTTTCTTTTCTTACATGTTTGTTAAGACTATTCTGGAGAAAATGGGCATCCAGGGGAAGGTGCCAACGATGACCAGCTTCTGGAGCTGATCAGGGAGGACATGAGGCTGCAGAGGGCACAGGAGAGAAGGACGAACTTTGACAGCTTTTTACTTTGCTAGAAAAAAATGGTTAATAAAGATTAAACATGTACATGTAAAAGAAATATCTAAATAAAATCAGTTCTGCATTAAACTCTTGAATTTTATTTTTGTTTACAAATGAGAATTGTTTACTAGAGGGTATCCGCTGGGTCTTGAAAAGTCTTAAAATGTTTTTGTCAAATTAAGACCCTTAGAAAGTATTAAAAACTATTATCACATCTTTGCTCAGGCTCAGCTTGTCGAAAGTATTTTCTCTGAATTAGCTCTCCAACAGTCAAGGAAATGATTAAAAAGCTAAATAAAACTTCGAGCTCCATTGTTTAAAGTTCCTTCTCCCTTCTGCTCAGCGGTTCCACGGCTGCTAGGCGACGGAACGTTCGCCGAGGGAGTGGCGGGAATTCATGAAGGCTAGGCCTGTCCAAATTCACAGCCGTTAACATCCGGTCTACTCGGCCGACGGAGGACCCAGTCCACGTCAGCCGAGTAGACTGGGTCCTTCGAAGGACGCAGACCCTGTATTGAGACACAGCCCATCTTTCTCTCTCTCTCTCACACACACACACACACACACACACACACACACACACACACACACACACACACACACACACACACACACACCTTAAAGGAGACATGACATGCTTTTAAGTTATTCCTTTTTACATCTAAATCCTTCAGTTGGGGTCTAAATACAGTGGAACTGCAATTCTTTGGTCTGATTTCCTCATTATTGTTGCTCTACAGACCCTCATCTGCCCCGTTCTGAGGAGAGTCTTGAGAATGAGCCGTTTTTGGGTACTGTCTCTTTAAATCTGGAGAAGGAGCTGTAAACTCCGCCCCCCTCCACAGTGCAGACCTCTTACTCTCCTCCCCCAGTTGGACTTTGTAGTTCTATAGAAAAATCATTATTTAGTGTAGCAGAAACATTATATTAGCATTTTTAAAACATGTGGGCAGACTTGTTCATCAAACTGTTTCAAGGCTCTCTCATGCATTTGTCTGTAGTAGTCACACACACACACATACACACACACACGTCACGGCCAACTGAGGGACAAGCGAGCAGGCACTCGCACAAACACACACACACACACACACAAGGAATGCTACTTGCTTATTTATTTCTGTAAAAAATGTTTAAAAAAATGATACAGCTCATTAAAACACCATTAAAATAATATATTTTATTAAGATCTCTCTCTGTATATATATATATATATATATATATATATATATATATATATATATATATATATATATATATACATATACATACATACATACATACATATATTATGTATATATTAATGCAAATATATATAATTTTAAAAGTAGTCATTTTATATTGGGTGTCTTAATGGCTGAAAATGGATAAAAAGCTGTTACATTTTTATTTAAAGATGTGAGATTCTAGTCACAAATAAAGTACATTTCTCCAAATGTTCTTTAATGTGATTGTCAGTTTTGACCGGCGGCGGCACGTGGTTTGAAGGAGAGGCAAACAAATAAATCAGGTTGAGGTGGCTTTATTGCAACATGTTTGTCACCAACACCAACATCTCCTAACACCAACACTCACTGCCTTTTATAACTAAGTGACTGATAGGAAGAAACCAAGAAGAGGGGTAATCAAAGAAATAATAACTAAATAATATTTACAGAACCCAACCACCAAAATAGTAAATGGTACCAAACATTATTTACATAAATACAAATCATACTAAATAAATCCAAGTTCAATCAAACAAAAGAAACTAGGTTTCACATAACTCCTCCAAGAATCACACCTCCTTATTTAAGTGGTATGCTCCAGCAGCTTAAAAGCAGCACCTGGGACACAAACTTCCCTTTGCTGCCCCGCCCTGCTGAGAAGACAATACCAGAAAGGTGAGTGAAACTTTGGAGATCAACTTAAACACAAATTGACATTTAACAAACATTTCCTCTTTACACAGGAAGGGTGGCCAGTCTCTCTGCTTCTAAAGAATCTGTTTTTAAATGTCCAACAAAAAATAAATAACTTCAATAACAAAACCTTTTGTCTGTAACTCAATCAGAAACATAATAAATCATAATGAATGGAACCCCTGGTCTCCATTACAGTGATCATTGTAATTCTAATGCTTACAACTTCACGTTTTTATTGTCTGCAATCAGTGTTGGGCAAGTTACTTCAAAACTGTAATGCATTATTTACTTGTTACCCTCATTTTAATGTAATTGATTACATTACATTACTGATTTTAAAATGTAAGGCATTACACTACTTTTGCATTACTTTCAGTTACTTTCACCAAAACAATTTCAATAGGAATCAGGTCATGTGATGCTCAGTGAACTCATGACACATGCAGAGGAAGGCGATGTGGTATCTGAGCTAGGATTGCTGTTAAAAACAGTCCGATATAATAACAGTTTATTAAATAAATGAAACAACAATCTGTACTCTCAGCACGCTGCCATCTTAGATTAACTGAGCAGGATGTGAGGTGGTGGGGGCTCCAAGCCTATATTTGCCTTGGTCCCCAAATGCCTTGATACGGCCCTGGATGTGGGACTGACTTCTGGGGAGATCTGATTCTATCACATGTAAATATTAAATGCTTATATATTATTGCTTTTCACTGGTAAAAATGTGTATTGGGGATAAATCTACCTACTTATTTTTCTTTTCAAGCACTTTGTTTTGTTTTCTTGATTTTATTTGAATAATTTCCTGCCCTTTCTCTCTCAAACCTTCCTGCATGCTGCATGTTTTCACCGTCTTCCAGAAAAACTGTTTCCTAGATTTCCTACTTTCTAACTAATCAGCCAAAGGGATCTATCGAACGCAAAAAAATAAAAAATAATAAAAAAGCTTAATATGCGCTGCGCTCCAGCAGCAATGAGTTGAAATCACTGGGCGAGGGCACAGATTATGAACTCAGCTGAGGCAAAGCACGTCAGAAAAGTACAGAGAATATGGGCTGATATAAACGATCGCAAGTTAATTTGTTTTGGTGGAGCAATTTTATGAATATAACAGCGGCTGCGCGCAGGACACAGCTGGAGTATTTGAGCCGTTACTGCTGCGTCCTCTCTGCTCATAGAATGCCCGCAAAGCGGAGTCCATAAATTACGTAATATATGTAGATACCGGATCTTTATTTTGGGCTTTCCGCAATTTTAATTTTTAAGAAACCCACATCTTGATTCTGGGTTTAAAAATGCATTGTAATTACCGCGTTACTGACAATTGTACCGAGTAAATATTACCATTTTCTTTCCCTGTAATGCCTTACATTACCACATTACAGCAAAAAGCAATGCAGTACAGTAATTAATTACTTTTGTAACGCGTTACTCCCAACACTGTCTGCAATGCATAGCCTATATCTTTATTAAATGTGTGTTTAGCTGTAACCGTGGTAATTCTCTCTAATGTGTACACAGAGGTGGACACATCAACATAAAAATATTGGACAATGGGTTTCTGTGACACGTATCAGGTGGTATGGATGGCTTGTGCCACTATTATTAACAGATTAAAATAGATTCTAAAACCAAGGCAAGCAGTGCAACCACAGAAGCAAATTTTTAAAAAAGGGAATTTATTCTAAAAGCTCAGATGATGATGCCCAAAGGACAAGGCAGTCCAGTCCGCCCCCGCATGCACTCGCCAGGTGAACCCTCTACGACCCCGCCCTCCTGCGGTGCACGTCGTCCGCGGGGATCCACAGGCTGGACAGCCGGTGGATTCAATCCTCCTCGGTCCCTGTGGCACACAAAAACCTCCGGCAGTCAAAGGCCCCACAGCAACTCCAACCACTGCCAGGCACTGCTCAAATACTTACTCGCAGGGGCAGAGTAACTCTGCCCGCCTGCCGTGTTGCGCTCCGTGCCTGGCCCTCCGGCCGGGGATCCCTCTTTCTCCGCCGCTACTACGGTCGTGCGCGTGCCACACAGGTGTGGAGGGCTGCTGCTTCTCCTGCCGCTGATGCTGTTGTCCGTGCCTGGTGGATCTCCTCCCCTGCTTGTGGGGCTTGTGGCGTCCGTCTGGCTCCGCCAAGTCTTTTTCCTTTCCCCTCACCGTCCTCCCGTCTCCACATCCGCTCGCCTCACTGCTCCTTAACCCTCTCCTCTGCCACTGTTTATTCTCTGCCAGTCCACACCCTGCTCTCAGGTGTGGGCAATTAGGGATGATTAACACAGAATGGGCTGCACGTTGCAGCAATCTTTTAAAACACCCGAACGGTTAAAAATCAACCTAAAAACACCACATCAAGTAAAAAACATGCAATATAAAACATAACAGAACAACATTTCCACTCTGTGACATGCCCCCTGCTTTAAAGGTGGCAGTCCCTGTCACCTCAGTCCCCATCGGGCATAAAATGGAGCGGGGGCAAACCAAAGTTCTGTCTCGTAGAACGGCGTGGGCTCATGGGTGGATCCGGCAGGTTCTGGGGGATTTGCAACAGGATTCATAAAAAGTAATAAGGGGCCTGGCTGGTGGCCTCAGTTATTGTGGGGGACTCAGTCTGTTCAGTGTACTCCATTGTGCCAATACACGGTTTCAAAGAGTTTCTGTGCATCATCTTCTCATTGCCCCCCTTCTCAGGCCTAATTTTGTAAACCACCTCTGTGTCTCCAACCTGCTCCAATACTACATAGGGCTCAGGGTCCCAGCCAGGATGGAGCTTACCCTGACCCTTGCGGTTCCGGTCTCTTACCCACACCCTTTCACCCGGTACCAGAGGGAAAGCATTAGCATGCCTGTCATAGTTCTGCTTGTTTCGATCTGCAGCTCTACCCAAGTTGCGCCTCGCCAGCTTATAGGCAAAGGAAAGTTTCTGCTGGTGGTCCTTAACCCACCCTTGGAGCTCGCATGATGGTGGTTTTCGGCTTACACCCAGACTTAGGTCCACCGGTTGTCTTAAATGCCTGCCGAACATCAAAAAAGAGGGAGCATAACCAGTAGAGCTATGAACAGTGTTATTGTAGGCTGCCAACAGTTCCGGGAGATATTCGGGGCACCTACGTTGCCTCTCTGCCTCAAGCGAGCGCAACATTTTCAACAGAGTCTGGTTCATTCTCTCTACAGCGCCATTGCCAGCTGGGTGATAGGATCTCGTCCTGCTTTTACTAACTCCATACAACTGACAAAGCTGCTGGACAAGGGAGGACTCGAAGTTAGCACCCTGATCCGAATGGAACCTGGCAGTGCATCCAAAAACCTGGATTACATTGAGCCACATGGCACGAACTGTTGTCTCTGCCGTTTGATCTTGGGTGGGGACTGCCCAAGCATAACGGGTAAACTGGTCAGTCATGACCAGTATGTTTTGAACCTTATCAGTAGCCCGGCCCAACGTTAAAAAATCTAAGCCTATGACCTCTAGAGGGTAAGTAGCCATAAAGGGATGCAATGGGGCCTTCGGCTGGGCCCTGCTCTGCAAACTGCAAACGACACACCCCTGCTGGAACTGACGCACCTCCTGGTCCATGCCGGGCCAGTATAAAAACTGCCGTATCCTGGAGAGGATCCGCTCGGCTCCGGCGTGGGCTGCTGCCTGATGATATTTCTTCCAGACGTGTAGACATCTGCCCGCTGGGCACACCACCTGGACACAAACTTCAGACGTTTTGGGGTCCATGACCCTGCGACACAATACTCCATCCACCATCTGCAGTTTACCCCATTGTTGTAAAAGCTTTTGGGCCTTAGCTGGCAACATCCGCCTCACTGATTCGTTGGGCATTTCCTTCTCAGCCACATACCTGGATACCACTTGAACATCTGGGTCCGCCGCCTGCCAGATCTTCCAGTCTTCCTCCAGACACAGCTGTGGTTCCTCGGGAGACATTTCCAGGCTCTTCTCCAGGTCTGCTGACAGCTTGACGGCCTCGCAATCTGCATCAGTGGATGGGTTAGCTGGGAAGCTGGAGAGTGCATCAGCATTCACATTCTCTCGGCCAGCCCGATACTTCACCTCATAGTCAAAGGAGGCCAACTGGGCCACCCAACGTTGCTCTACAGCACCCAAACGTGCGGTTCGAAGATGGGCAACGGGGTTATTATCCGTATAGACTGTAAATTTCGCTCCAGTCAGATAGTCCTTAAAATTTTCAGTAATTGCCCATTTCAGTGCCAACAATTCCAGTTTAAAGGAGCTATAGTTCGCGTCATTTTTCTCCGTTGGGTGCAAGCTCTGGCTGGCGTAGGCGATCACACGTTCCTGATGATCCTGTACTTGAGCCAGGACAGCACCAAGACCTTGATTGCTGGCATCTGTATAATCAACAAAACGCTTGGTGAAGTCAGCACAGGCCAAAACAGGGGGCTGGGTCAACGCAGCCTTCAGTTGTTCAAATGCAATTTGGCATTCTGGGGTCCACTGTATTGAAATGGTGGACCTCTTGACAGGAATGCCAGTCAGAAGTGAAGTTATGGGGCGGGCGATCTTAGCAAAATTGGGCACGAAACGTCTATAATAGCTGGCCAAACCGAGGAAAGCTCTAACCTCCCGCACAGTGGACGGTGCTGGCCAATTTACAACTGCAGATGTTTTCTCTGGATCTGATCTTACCCCCGACTTATCGACAACATGCCCCAGGAACTTCACCTCATGTTAAAATAACTTGCACTTGTCTTTTCGGAGTTTGAGCCCATGCTGCACCAGCCTCTGAAAAACCTCATCCAAATGCTGCAGGTGAGAGGAGAAATCAGCTGAATAGATTCACATAATCCAAATACACCAGCAGACACTCAGCTAGGTGGCCACTCAAGCACTGTTGCATTAGGCGCTGGAAAGTAGCGGGTGCATTGCAAAGGCCAAACGGCATCCGCTCGAACTCAAAGAGTCCCATCGGTGTGGTGAAAGCCGTTTTCTCTCTGTCTCTGGGGTCCATGGTGACCTGCCAATAGCCACTGGCTAGGTCTAACGTGGAAAACCACTCAGCCCTGGTCAGACTGGTCAACGTCTCTTCGATACGGGGGAGCAGAAACGCATCTTTATGAGTGACAGAATTAAGCTTGCGATAGTCCACACAAAATCTCCAACTGCCATCTTTCTTTTTGACCAGGACTATCGGTGCCGCCCAGGGACTAAAGCTCTCATGAACCACACCCTTCTCTAGCATGTCCGTGAGTAGCAACTTGATCTCCTGGTACATTGAAGGTGGTAATGGTCTGTACCTCTCCTTGATGGGTGGAGCATCTCCGGTGTGAATACGATGCTGGACCAAGTCCGTTTGGCCAAAATCCTCTTCATCATCCGCAAAAGCCTTCTTCCACTTATGCAGGAGAGCTTGAAGCCTAGCCTGCTGTTGGGAGGTAAAATTCTGGCCAATACTGGCCTGTCCCACCCCTTCCGTAGGCTCCTCCGAGTCCAAATGGTGCACATCTACCACGCCCACCTCCACGATGCCGTCCGGACACATAGTCAAGCTGAGGTCACGAGGCCCCTGGACGTCCGTCTCCTCCACCTGATATAGTCGGCCCAGCTTCTGGTTCCGTCCTATGGTGACTGGGTAAGTGTGGGGGTTACAAAGACGAACTGGGACTCTTCCCCCTTGCACCACAGATAGGGTTCTAGCTATCCCCCAGGCTGCTGCAACTGGCGTAGCCTCCACTAGGGCAATGTAGTTTGGTTTGCGTGTTCTTCCCCCATCGCGTCCCCAAACAATTATCTCGCTTCTGGGCGGTACTTTAATGGTCTGCTGTCCAACAGGCCAAATATAGCCTAGAAACCCATCCCCGGAGGTTACAGCGGTTGGTTGACATTCTGCCAAAGCCTCTTGACATGCTTGCTGGGGTTCCTGTCGGGGGGACAAAGAGAGGTTTCCGTTTTTGAAAACCACATCCCAACAGGCCCCAATGACGTTCATGCCTATCAGCAGTGGGTGGGTGGAGCAATCGTCCTTAACAATGACAACACCCTTCTCTGGAATATGTACACCCTGAATCTCAAAATCCATAATGACATAACCTGAATATGGAATGTCAAGACCATTGGCAGCTTTCAGCTTTAGCACCAAAGGGGCCGTCCCTTGTTCAACCTGTGAGAAGTGTTGTTCCATGACTTGCTGTTGCATTAACGTCACTTGTGAGCCGGTGTCTAGCAATCCTGTCATTGTTACTCCTCCTCCACAAACTTCAATTGTTGGACATTTCCCAACAAACTGTGTGGTGGCCCCCTGGTGGCCAGCCTGCTGGGCTGTCCCTACTGCTTGGGCCTCAGCAGCAGGGGGAGCTAGTTTAAAGCTGGTGTATGTGGGACGCTGGCAGCTTGGCAAGACCTCGCCATGTGACCCACCTGCCTACACTGTCTGCATATCGGCCTTCCATCCCGGGTCCACTCATCTCTCTGGGCACGAACCAGTGGTCTTGTCATGGATCCATGATGTCTGGGAGTGTAATTTCGTTCAGGGGGGCGTAGGAGAGGTTTAATTTCACTCATCATTTCTTGGGCAAGCCCCTTCATTTGGTCTTTCACCTCATTCAAGATCTCCTGTTTTAGAGTCTCTTTCCAGTTCAAAGTAGGTGTTCAGTGTTGTCGAGACTCACCAAATGTAGCACTGCACATGGCATCAATACCCCTTTGGCCGTGCTGCTCGTCTTCCAGGAGTAGAGCCTCACTGTGTAGGGCAGCAAAGTCCAGTTCCGGATTCCGCCGTGCATACGTCCGAAGGGTTTGAGCCAAAGGTCCTTCACTAAGCCCCAAGAGCATCTGGTCTTTCAACGCACCCTCGGAGGGTGCATCATCAGGGTCGTGTCGCAGCAGCCTGCAGTGCAACTCCCTAAGACGAAGGGCAAACGACTTCAAAGGTTCATCTGGTTTTTGAATACAGCTAAAAAAAATGGGACCGGACCACTGCAATTGGAGTATTATCACCATACAAGGAATCGAGGAAAGCAAAGATCTTTACACTCGTATCCCGCCCTCCAGGGTCTAAAACACTGATTTGTTGTTTAGCTTCCCCAGCTAAAGCTCCAATTAGGAGTCCGACTTTCCTCAGTTCAGTCAGGTCCTGTGCATGCAATAAACCCAACATTTGTTCTTTACAATCCCCATACTTAATGTCACCGTTCATCCCACTGAACTTGGGCAACCAAGGTGCACCGGGGTATACTGGCATCATCATCATTCTAAAACCCTTTTTTTTTTGTCCTCGGTTTTAAAAGAAACTAAAACACAGCCTAAAACACAATTTGCTTCTGCTATTACACTGCTCGAGCTCGGGTCCTGCCAACAACGCCAAAATTGATGTGACACGTATCAGGTGGTATGGATGGCTTGTGCCACTATTATTAACAGATTAAAATAGATTCTAAAACCAAGGCAAGCAGTACAACCACAGAAGCAAATTTTTAAAAAAGGGAATTTATTCTAAAAGCTCAGATGATGATGCCCAAAGGACAAGGCAGTCCAGTCCGCCCCCGCATGCACTCGCCAGGTGAACCCTCTACGACCCCGCCCTCCTGCGGTGCACGTCGTCCGCGGGGATCCACAGGCTGGACAGCCGGTGGATTCAATCCTCCTCGGTCCCTGTGGCACACAAAAACCTCCGGCAGTCAAAGGCCCCACAGCAACTCCAACCACTGCCAGGCACTGCTCAAATACTTACTCGCAGGGGCAGAGTAACTCTGCCCGCCTGCCGTGTTGCGGCCGCGGATCACTCTTTCTCCGCCACTGCTACGGTCGTGCGTGCGCCACACAGGTGTGGAGGGCTGCTGCTTCTCCTGCCGCTGATGCTGTTGTCCGTACCTGGTCGATCTCCTCCCCTGCTTGTGGGGCTTGTGGCGTCCGTCTGGCTCCGCCGAGTCTTTTTCCTTTCCCCTCACCGTCCTCCCGTCTCCACATCCGCTCGCCTCACTGTTCCTTAACCCTCTCCTCTGCCACTGTTTATTCTCTGCCAGTCCACACCCCGCTCTCAGGTGTGGGCAATTAGGGATGATTAACACAGAAGGGGCTGCACGTTGCAGCAATCTTTTAAAACACCCGAACAGTTAAAAATCAACCTAAAAATACCACATCAAGTAAAAAACATGCAATATAAAACATAACAGAACAACATTTCCACTCTGTGACATTTCCATAGGCTCCAATAACACGTTTTTGAAGAAAAATGGGAGGTGGTCACCACCGCCATTTTGACCATGTCACAGGTTCCGTCAAGCCCAGACAATTCCACAAAAGGGAAGAGAGGTGGAGCTGAGGGTGGGGCTGTAACGCTGGGATCAACTGACGACACCCGGTCAAACTAGCTACAAGCTAACCTGAAGCTAACCCAAAGCTAATGCAGAGGTGGGAGCTAAGCTAACGGAGGTAGCAACCTAGCTACAACCGGAGTTAACTGTGCACAACACCAGAGCTTCTGAGTCAGAGATACGCCGGGCTGACCGCTGGCTAAAACCGGGTGGAACATAGAGGTCTCCCCAGAGCTCCACAAGCCGGCAGCCGCACAGCAGACAAGCACCTGTGATTTGAGATGCGCAGAGCTGCCGCTGGGGAGAACCGGGTGTAAAGGTTTCCATCCCAGAGCTCCACAAGCCGGCAGCCTGCGCAGCAGACAGAAGCCGCGATCAGACAGAGATGCGCCGAGCTGTGGGGAGGGGAGAACTGGGTGGAAAACATCAGTTTCCATCCAGAGCTCCACAAACCGGCAGCCCCCGGAACAGACAGAAGCCGTGATCAGACAGAGATGCGCTAAGCTGCGGGGAGGGGAGAACCGGGTGGAAAACAGAGGTCTCCCGAGAGCTCCACAAGCCGATAGTCGGAACCCAGCTCCACCAACATGTTATATTTCAACCCATTTTCTAAAGTGCAGCATTATGTTAAATGCACTGGGTTTTACCCTATTACATTTAAATTTCATGGTTAAACAGTACATGTTAAATTCTAAGCTCAGCTCGGCAGTGACCTAAAATACATAAATATAATTTTACTTACCGACAAAAATGGAGTGGAGACTCCTTGGACGCTCTATTAGTGCAATTAATGCCACAGCAAGTGTTTGTCCAACAACTGCACTAATAATATCCAAAAAAGAACGCACAAACGTTACAACTAATGGTCTAAGTTGAACGACTGAAAATGACCGAACAGTTTTCAGGCTGAGGCCTTTCCACGGAGCTAGCTCTGTGGTCACGTGGGTCTGATGCTCATTAATTATACAGAATTTTAGGCTTTTAATACACTTAAACAGAAGAGTGAGAAAAAAATTCACCCCCCTCAGAGTTGTCATGAGTGTAAACTAGATCGTTTAAACAAAAAACATGTTTTGGAACCAGGCTGTAAACATTTTTATTTCTGCTGTGAAACTGGTATTTTTAACATGGGAGTCAATGAGGATTTGCTCGCTTCTGACACCAGCCCTCAGTGGATGAGGGTGGAACTGCAATTAATTTCATTTCCGCGTTTGCTTCCATTTTTGACCCGTATTGTGGGTGCTTGGGTGGACATCAGTGCTGCAGTGAAATTCCCAAGATCAGTCTGTTTTGCTAACAAATATAGTTAAATTTTACCTGCATTCTAAATAAATACCGTTAGGTGAAAACATCAGTAGGAATTGAGTTATTGATAAAATCCCTAATAGCCAGAACAGAGGAAGAGCATACTGGATCATCCTGGATCTGAGCCTGTTCTGTGTATTTACCTACAGGATGCAATAAATGGACCATTTGGACCATTACATCTAAAAGAAAACATAATCGGTGTTTTTTTAAATGTTTTTATTAACCTCACAGCAAACAAGTAGAACAATATAAACAGGCTTTAGTAGTTAAACAGGCATTGTGCACACAGGTGCTTTGTGTCCCGGTGTCGGTACAAGATCTGCTCAGGTGCAAGATCGGCTCGGGGTCCTTCGACTGCTGATGACGTCAAAGTACGGCAAACCCACTCGGACAAAATACACTACACATCTATACTGTTGGAAAGAATTTAGCAGTTTCGTTATTAAAATAATGTTTCTTACTACGTAAGTTTGTGTTTATAATGGTATTTGTAAAATAAAACACTATATTGTATTCATAATGTTGAACTCCTCTTTGAGCACATCCCTTGAAGGATCATAGGTATTAGCAACACCTGTGAAATTGTATTTGCAGGAAAGAAGTGTGTCCCGTTTATTGAAGTATTTTGTGTTAAGAGTTTTTGATGTCTTGTCCATGCGTAGTTCAGTTACGCTCATGGCTGCTAGCCAAAACTCTGGAGTTAAAAGTTTTCTGGCTTTACTAAAATACCTGTCTGTACTTATTTGATTGATGGTAGTTTTACTTTCTATTAGACTCCAAATGTAATCATTTGGTATGTTTCTAATTCATCTGTGATATTAGCATTAGTATTCCTATGGATTTTTCCATGTATATTGCATTGCGCTAACCACTCGCTGCCAAATTGCAGCCTTTGCGATTAGAAAATCTGCTTTTGTCACATTGCAATTTAATTGCACATGAAATTAATCGTTCAGCCCTAATATACATGCAGCTCTATGCTAAAGCTACTTTAGTAAAAGTACTTTTGTAAAAGTTGTCCATCTTTCCAACAGAAAAACTTGCCTGGACCAACGTAACGTGATAACAGCGTAACGTGATTACGTAACTTCCGTAAGGTTCATGTTCAGCCAATCAACTACTTTGACGTCATCGGCAGTCGAAGGACCCCGAGCCGATCTTGCACCCGAGCAGATCCTGTACTGACACCGGTGCTGGTGGTATCTAGGTCTCAGAGTTCCTGTCTTCTTGCCGTCTTCTGTTGTCCTCAGGATACGGATTGATGTTTCCTGATGATGAGGGAGGGGCAGTATGTGGGCTTCAAACTGGTCCTGGATAAAAGTGGGAGACCTCCGTTGTCTGAATACTGAGACCAGAGGGTTGATGGATGCTGATCTTCTCTACCTCATCTAGAAACGGAGTTGATTCAGGGAAAACTTTTCCAAAGACCAGTTCCATGATGTTGTTGACATATTCTGCAACGATAGACAATAACTTTAAAGGGACTTTACGGAGTTTTGAATTGTTATGCTCTCGATTGCCCCCTCAGGCCAAAAGCATTACGACAGCTTCAATAGTAGGCTCGTGCACGAGGCGCGCATGCTGTACGTGCACACTCCTTAACGAAAATAACAGCTGAGACAGTCCCTTGTGTGTGTGTGTGTGGCCTGGAGGACAGAGGACAAGAGAACGCACAGCTAATTAATTAAATAATTTGGTTCTGTACCTTTCAGCACAGCCGACAAAGGTTTAAGATGGGTCAGTCCTCCTGCATGCTCAGACTATTCCATTCCCTTGCTTGAAAAATTGTTCCAAAATGAAAGTTGAACCCACGTCTTTTTTATCTGTGAATTCAATGCCGTTCGGCGAGTCTCAAATAAAAATTTGGGCATCCTACTATAAAAAAATATACCATTAATGAAAAAGAAAACTCCACATAATTTATGTTCACATCCAGAATCAATCCTGGGTCTTCTACACGGAAGCCCACCGTTTTACCAGGCGAGCTAAAGCACCGGTGACATCTTTGGTATCTGTAACATAGTGACAATAAAATTATACAAATGATTCCTTATGAAAGGAATCACATTAGAGAGCAGCGCAGACAGACTTACTACATGCTGCAGCTGTTTTTGTAGGCTAGCTGCTGCTGAATTTGGGGAAAGTTATTCTGTACACGTCCAGATCAGATGGTTGTTTACAGAAAATAATGTAATTCAATCATTTCTAAACAGACTAAAGCAGTAAAATGTCAAATAAATCACTCTGCTGTCATCAGATGGAGTGATTCAGGGGGTGAGGTGTTCTTAATGATGAGGGTGGCTGAGGAGTAGGGCTAAAGTGTCATCACTCATTTTGGTCTGGTCCAGACCGTCTCATTACTGGTGGGTCTCCTTCCTCAAAGGTGACGTGAAGCTCCAACATCTGAGCGTTCTGTGTTCCTTAGAGGAGAAGAAAAGTAACATTAGCAAGCTGGCTAAATTATTTTTACTAGCATCTCAAGGCCTTGGAGAACCAGCAGAAAAATTGCTAGCTGTGCTCTCATTAAGAAAATGAGAACTAACCAGACGGCGAGCGGGAGGTGGGGACGCAGAAACGAACAAGTTAAAGAAAATGCAATGGTGATCTGAAATATAAATGTACGGAGCCCCTCTGATGACATGGCCCAAAAAATAAATAAATTGTGGCCACGACATACTTATTCGTGGCCACGTTATAGCTATTTCGCGGGCACGAAATAGACCCTTTTACTACTTACGTCATCACAAGTTGTGCGTGCAGCCTGGCAACGAGAGTGAAGGCTTCCTCATTCACACTCGATACTAAAACAGCGTTTTAAACCCTTTGTTTTGAAGTTCTGAGCACATAAAAATGTCGGGTTGTTGCGTGTATGGATGCCAGAATCGCTTCTCTTCAAGCAGTGGACTGAAACTTTACAGAATTCCGAAGGGAGCACATCCAATTAAACAAAATATAGATTTAAAAGAATGGTGTTGATGCTCAAATTATTTTCAAAAAAACAATTGTTTAGGATTCAACGGTGTTTGTATGTGTGTATTTTAGTTTGCATCTGATGTTGAAACCACAAAGATTTAATTAGTGCACAATCAAAATGTTTCTGACAATCACGTACAAAGAAAATTTAAAATTTTTTATTTAGTACAAAAAAAACATAGTAGCAGATTTACATTTTTTTCATACACTAATGCAAAATCAGTTTTACATATTCTAGCAAATGACAGTAGCACTGTTTCTTGTCTGCATGGGATCATGGGAGTTGATAATTTTTGGTGGTTTTTTTGGGAACAATACTCTTACAGAGGTTTGTTAGAGCAGCACACACAATCACAATCTCATCTAGAATGTTGAGTTGTGACACAGGAATTACTGTTTGCAAAATCTTACAGTTCTTCCAGCGTCCTATTACTCGTTCAACGTGTATCCTGACACGAGACAGTTGTCTTGATGAGTCTACCTCCTGAGCAGAGTTGCTTTTTCCCTTTTGTGAAATGAGGTATACGGAGAGT
This sequence comes from Nothobranchius furzeri, assembly GCF_043380555.1. NCBI lineage: Eukaryota > Metazoa > Chordata > Actinopteri > Cyprinodontiformes > Nothobranchiidae > Nothobranchius > Nothobranchius furzeri. The sequence goes on from NC_091741.1 coordinate 107,332,589, forward strand.
GGCTCCACAAGCGGCAAGTTCATCTCGGATTTGAAATCCTCTATCAGCTAGAATCTCATCATTGTGTTCTAAAAGATCAAAAAGCCCCAACTCTTTTATTTGTTTGACTGAAACCCTTCCACCCCATCCAGGTGACAGAAAGGAAATTGCTCCAGCTAGGGTGATGCCAATCAAATATTTAATTGTGTTGCTGTGTTTGTAATTTGACCATGTCTGGGCCCTAGCAGTTAGATTGCTAGGTCTAGCAATGAAAATTTCTGTACAGTCTATTATGCACCGACATCGTTTGAAATTCCGTCTGAAAACTTTGGGCATGCTCTTTAGTACGGCTCCCTTACTTGGCCATTTAATGAGTGGTTTAAGGACTACAGACACGGCAGGTATCCAGCTTCGACAAATATTTGATATAGTTGTTTTAGAAACATTAAATCTGTATGCCAAATCCGTGTTGCTTAGACCCAGTCTTAATTTCATTAGCACAACCAATAGATGATCTTGAGCGGTTAGTTTTTGGCAAATTATCTCCACACTATCTGTTATTTTTGTTAGCAGCCAATCAAAGACAAGAGTTGTAAGTCCTGTGAAAAAAACAGTGCTCCCCTGTTTCACCTAATATTTGTGTTGGGGTTATTAGGTAGCGAATAATTTGTAAGCTTTTACTTACGTTTTGGATTCTTCAATAAATTCTGTAAATATGGGAATATTTACTGATTTATTAATTAATTAAGATATTCTTAGATATCTCCGGGGCACCACCCCGTTCTACCGGGGAAAACTTGAATCCAAAACTCTTATCAGTCTTTCTTGAAGTTCGTAGAATCCTAGGGGCAGAGACTTCGCATCGACACAACAAATCTACTGGAGGCAAGAATCTGAATTTTATAACATTTAATTAAACAATTTGTCAAATGAATAAACAATGAAATAAATGAATAATAAGCATGTGATATAATTGAAGATGGATGTGTTTGTGTGTGATGGAGGATGTACGTATGAATGGGGTCCTTTGTTCTCACAAAGGAGTGGTGTGTGTGCGTGTGTATGGATTCAAAATGGAGTCTTGAATACAAGATGGCTGACCCCTTTGTCTGGCTAAAGTGTGGGTGGCAACTTGCACTTTAACTTCCAAAGCACTTAGAATCAGAAGTAACTTAACCTTAAAATCACTCAAAACATTTCAAAATGGTCATGAAACAACACAAAAGGTTAATCCTGAATTAATATCTGATAAGTTTGTCAGCTTGGCCACAGCTAACAGACACAACCCAGATATTTAAACAATCAAACAAACAAACCAGCTTACTTCTCTTTAAAGATGCTTCTGTGGCGTATTTAGTACGAAAGAGGAAAACACAAAGCTAATTTTAAGCAATAGCGCAGTTTTATTGCTTATTCTGGACTATAGAGGAAACGGGAGAAGAAAAGGAGAGAGAGAAAGAGATGAGTTTTCTGATCACCAGAAGAGCGAGGCGTCCCTCACTCTTTGATTTGACGGTTCTCCGTCGGTTTGATGGCTTTCTCCGCTGTTTTTGGCGTTCTCCGTGAGTTTGACGGAGTTGCTGATTTCCCAGCCCGGTTCCGTGAGCTCCACTTGAGCACTTAGACCTCCCGCGTGCTCAAGTGAGTCGGAGCGTGCAACGAGCGTGTCCTTACCGCCAGTTATCCTGGGCAAAAGAACGGAGTTTCTTTGTTCCGTTGTGATTTATAACCTTCGAAGTCGCGGGAAAGTGTCCATGAGCTCCTGCACATGCGCAGAACGTGTTTCTGGTATTAGGCGGTGACGTCTTCACATTGCTTCCGTGTGCAAAGCATCATGGGAAATGAAGTGTCTTTTGGCGCTGATGTTTAATATCTGCTTTTCAAAGCAATTTAGCACAGTCTTTTGTAGAAAATTACTGCAGCAATTTCTCACGAGGGCATACCCTCAACATTTGCATAGGAAAACGCTGAATTTGTCAGCTCCTCATTAAGCTTACAATTTTCTGCCTTAAGTTTTTCAAACTCCAGCTGCAGGTTGACATGGTTTTTATGAAGCCCAGCATATCTTTGTTGTAGGCCATCTTATTCTCTCCTTGGAACAGGGAGGTCCTCTTCAGCTTTAACACAGAAATATGAAAAGTTAGCAAATGCAGCAACAAGTCCACACAAATATTTTTATTGTAACATAAAATACAAAATCCTTACCGGCATGGTGACCCAATGATGGTTGCTGATCTGTATTCTCTGAAGCATCTAGCTGATCTGATGGCATGCAAGACGTTTCATCCCTTCTCCTTTTTCGTTGATACCATAATGTAACAGGTCTAAATTACTTAACAGTTACACAAGTCAAGAGCCAAGATATAATAACACTGAACATCATGAATAGCAAGAATTTCTAAATATTAAATATATCTGTGATGGGAAGGTGTAAACATTACCTGTCCATCTTTGCATGGGGGTTTGGACTTCGCTTTGTGTACGTAAACACAGAAGGCACAAAATCAGGACTCGAGGAGTCCAATGACACCTCGCCTGTAAATAAATAGACTGCTTAAAAGCAAACCAGCAAACGCAACTTACTTTATTTAATAGAACACACGTTAACCAGCTTTCTGGTGTAATCTTAGTACATAATTACCTTACCTGATATAAAAGGGGCGCTACAAACTCGAGCATTTCGGATCGTTTTTTCAGTCCGGTGTTCATCAACCCTTTTGATGGCCTGCAGCCACAGACGCCTCCGATTTTGTTGAAATGGATGTGCTCCCTTCGGAATTCTGTAAAGTTTCAGTCCACTGCTTGAAGAGAAGCGATTCTGGCATCCATACACGCAACGACCCGACATTTTTATGTGCTCAGAACTTCAAAACAAAGGGTTTAAAATGCTGTTTTAGTATCGAGTGTGAATGAGGAAGCCTTCACTCTCGTTGCCAGGCTGCACGCGCAACTTGTGATGACATAAGTAGTAAAAGGGTCTATTTCGTGGCCACGTTATAGCTATTTCCCACGAATAAGTATGTCATGGCCACAATTTATTTATTGTTTGCAGGGCCAGATTAAGACTTCGTTGTACCCTGGGCAACAATATTCAAGGGCCCCATCATCACGACCCAAGGATCACCATAATATGGTCACATACAGAATATTTTACTGTAATATGCAGTAAATACACTCAATACTCGAATGCCTGACATCACGTAACCCGCTCAGGGTAACCTTTGACCCACCTTGTGTGGACTGACCAATGAGGAGAGAGTCTTAACTTGAGGCCCTCTCTTCATTGGTCAGTCTGCATGAGACTGACTCTCAACTGACGTTCAAAGTCATGGGCAGCGAAGCGTCTCTGTGCAGCGCATAAGCCCAGGTGGACAGTTTGTTTAATATAGGGTGACCATATTTCCATTTCCAAACAAGAGGACAGGGGATCTGTGCCTATGACGTCACACTATGGCAACGCCACACAACGCTGGGACCCATTTTTTTGTAAGAACTAAATTAATATCAGATTCTGCCAATAAAAGGGCTCTAAAACAATAAATACTTACTGCAAAATCTCTTTTTTCTGCTTTAGTGCTGCAACAAGGTTTTATTAATAATAAATTATTATACCTTTTGTTTTACTACAGCATCGGTACTCTTCCTGTGCACAGATTATTAAGGATGCTTGTTTCAGCTGTGAGATTAAACGATAGGATCAATGATAAAATAAGTTGTCACACACTCCATGGAAACTTTCAGAGAATCCACAAATAGTGGCTTTCAAATGGTTTTGTTACTTTTTGCAAGTTTAGAAAAGCAGCAGATGAGACAGCATGTCTGATGATTTAGTTTTTCATCTGATAATATTAGAACATGTGTGTGTGTGTGTGTGTGTGTGTGTGTGTGTGTGTGTGTGTGTGTGTGTGTGTGTGTGTGTGTGTGTGTGTGTGTGTGTGTGTGTGTGTGTGTGTGTGTGTGTGTGTGCTCTGTCTTCTCGATCCCCAGTGAGTCGTGGAGGATGGCTGCTTATACTGAGCCAGGATTCTCTGGAGGTTTCTTCCTGTTAAAAGGGAGTTTTCCTCTCCACTGTCGCTTTATGCATGCTTGGTATGAGGATTGCTGTAGATTCACTGACACTAGTCAGTGACTTGATGCAATTTGCTGGGTTCCTTATATAGGACACATTATTTCTGATTGGCTTAATGAACTGACCTGAATTGGAATTTTTATTATGTGAAGTGCCTTGAGACGACTCTTGTCGTGATTTGGCGCTATATAAATAAACTTGAATTGAATTGAATTGAACATGTCAGTAATATCTGAGGGGCTTTTATAAACACTGTATAACTAATACTCCTGGAGTGGGTATGGATTACACAGAGGCTTCTGGGGAACCCAGCTATGGGGGTGGGGTGGTGGTGGTGGTGGGGGGGGGGGGTCATTTTGCCTTGGCCCCCAAAATGTCTTGAAACGGCCCTGGGTGTGTGACTGAGTTGTGAAGGTGATCTGAATTGTATCAGATGTATAAATATTACATGTGTAAAACTTATCGTTTTGCAGGTAAAAACGTGTAGTGGAGATAAATCTACCTACATTTTACTTTTCAACACTTTTTTTTGTTTTCTTGTTTTTATTTAACTATATTTTCCTGTCCTGTCTGTCTCTCATCTTCCTGCATCTCCTCTAAACTCTCCAGAAAAACTGCTGCCTGGATTCTTACTTTTTCACCTCATCGGTTACTTTTGAGCAGATCAAAGGGATCTCTTGACCACAAAGCGGAGAGCGCGTTTCGATGTGTCAGTGAGGTGAAATCACCGCAGCACAGGTGATGAGCTCCGGAGTGGCAGAGCGCTTCAGGCACAAATAAGACAGAAAGTAGAGAACATGTGCGGACACGAACGACCGCGTGTTAATTATAGTTTTTTGGTTGCGCCACTTTGAGAATGGACTGTGCGCTGGACGCAGCTGCCTGGAGCGCTGCGCACCGATCATCGCTCTGCCGCTCTCTGCTGAAAAGAGTCCATGAATGATAATATAGTAATATAGGTAGAAAACTTTTTTCCGACTCCCCTGGATGTGTAGGCTCCCCCATCCCTGATGAAAAGCCGGACATTTTCATCAATACAAGAACCCGGACATCCAGGACAGAGTGAAAAGCGGACATGTCCGGGGAAAACAGGACGTACGGTCACACTAGTTTAATATAAAGCGGGAGATTACAGATACAGGAATTTGCTCGTGCCCTTGCTGCCCTGGGCCCTTTAGAGTTTGTGGGCCCTGGGCAATTGCCCAGTTGCCCATATGGATAATCCGGCCTTGATTTTTTGGACCATGTCATCTTAATCTGCTCCGGTAGGTAAATATAATTAGCTTGATATTGTCAGAACCCAAGCCCCCAAACCGGCCTCTCCCAGCTAACCGGCCTCCATCTTGGACCACATTTCCCAGCATGCTCCTCGCGGGAACTCCCGGCATTCTCCCAGTCACACCCAAGCCTATATATGGAAGACGCCGCACCGGCTCTTCACTCAGTCATCGTTTCATTGAAACCCCTGATCAGAGTTCTCTACCGAATAATCCAGACGTCAAACATCCTTACCGAGTTCAACTCCCGTACCCAGTCGACCATCGTGACAGGATGACTGAGTCCGTAGATCCAGCGGAGTTCGAGCGCATGAAAAGAAAGACGGAGCAAATGGAAAATGAACTCATTCAGCTCCACGCCCTGATCGATCGGCTCCACACCAAACAAAACTCCCAGACCGATCTCATCCTACAATTATCCACAGCCCTCCATGCTCTCCAGCAGCAAGCCCTCGCTCCACCAACAGAGGGGCTGCACTTTAGTCTCCCAGAAAGGTGAAACGGAGAGACGGGGAGCCCAGACGGTCTACTCGCCACCCTCGACATGCAGTTTGAGTGCCAGCCAGGGCGCTTCCCCACTGCGCGCTCTCGGGTGGCGCATCTCACCTCCCTGCTCTCCGGACGCGCGGCTGAGTGGGCCGCTGCGCTTTATAATTCCAAATCACCGGCTTGCAATGACTATGCTGCTTTTGTGTCCGCCCTCAGAAAGACTTTTGTTCCACCCAGCAGCGAAGTGGGAGCAGAAACACAACTCCTAAAGCTCTGCCAGCGGGAGCGCACGGTGTGCGCTTATGCGTCGGAGTTCCGCACCATCTCCGCCAAGCTGCGGTGGGATGACTCTGCCCTCCGAGCCGTCTTCTTGGAGGGACTGGCGACCTACATCCGTGATGAGATGGCGGGAAAGGAACTGCCCTAGACCCTGGATGAAGTGGTCGATTTGGCGCTGCGCATGGATCAGCGGGTTCTGGTTCGGCCCAAGCCCTTCACTCGCCCATCCAGGGCACCTGGCCCTCTTCCTCGTTCCCCCACGCCTGCTCCCGGACCCGCTTCTACTGATGAGCCCATGCAATCAGGCCACCTTCCTCCAGAGGAGAGACAGCGACGGTGGCGCGAGGGTCTCTGTGCCTATTGTGGCTCCTCCCACCACAGACGCCTGAACTGTCCATTACGTTTGGGAAACAAAGGAACCCACTGAGTATCGGGGTCGCTCAGCCTGGGTCACCTTCAGCCCCCGCCTCTTCAAATCGACTCCTTCTTCATGTTACCCTCCTTCATGGTGAGACCTCACTTCAGATGCACGCGCTGTTGGACTCGGGGGCCGCTGACAATTTTATGGACATGGATCTGGCTAAGCGCCTACGGATCCCCATGACCCCCTTGGAGAGAGTTGTGCCTGTGACCTCGGTGGACGGTAGGCCCCTCCAACCCTATCCGATCCAAAACCGAACCCAGCCACTCCAGATGATTGTCCAAGGCCACCGAGAGACCCTCCAGTTCCTGATCATATGTGCTCCCTCCTCTCCTCTAATCCTGGGATTTCCCTGGCTCCGTCTCCACGACCCCCGGATTTCCTGGTCCCAGGGCCGCATTTTGGAATGGGGGACCCAGTGCCAGGCCCACCTCTCTCCTCCTACATCCATGCCAGACCGCCCGGACGGTGACACTGGCCAAACACCGCCCAATCTGCCACTGCCCTACCGGGACCTGGCTGCGGTGTTCGACAAGCGGCACGCCACCACACTGCCGCCTCACCGCCCGTACGACATGGAAATCAAGCTGCAACCAGGAACCAGTCCACCCCGGGGGCGCCTTTTTTCTCTCTCTCCCGCCGAGTCCAGAGCCATGGAGGAATATATTGACCAGGCCCTCCAGCAGGGTTTCATTCGACCTTCCTCCTCCCCGGGTGCCGCAGGCTTGTTCTTTGTCAGGAAAAAGGAGGGTGATCTCCGCCCCTGTATCGATTACCGAGGTCTGAACAAAATCACAGTCAAAGACCGTCATCCTCTGCCGCTCCTCACATCTGCCCTGGACGCCATCTCCCAGGCGCGGATCTTCACCAAGCTGGACCTCCGGAGCGCCTACAATCTGGTCCATATTAAAGCTGGAGATGAGTGGAAGACCGCTTTCATCACACCCACCGGTCACTGGGAGTACCAGGTCATGCCCTTCGGGCTGTGCAATAGCCCCGCCGTTTTTCAACGCCTCATAAACGATGTCCTCCGCGACATGTTGGGACGGTGGGTGTTTGCCTACCTGGATGACATCCTGATCTACTCCAAGTCCGAGGCCGAACACCTCCACCATGTTCGCGCTGTTCTAACCCGGCTCCTGGACAATAACCTGTTCTGTAAGCCCGAGAAGTGCTCCTTCCACCAGCGGTCCATATCATTCCTGGGCTACATGATTTCAGATAAAGGACTAACCATGGACCCTCAGAAAGTCCAGGCGGTGAGAGACTGGCCCCTCCCGACGAGCCTGAAACAACTGCAGAGTTTTCTGGGTTTCTGCAACTTTTACCGCCGTTTTAATAAGGACTTTAGCACCATTGTGGCACCTCTCACTTCTCTCACCCGACCAAGCCCTCCGAGCCAACCGTTCCGGCTGACTCCAGACGCCGTTCGGGCCTTCCAACACCTAGTCGCCCGTTTCACGTCGGCTCCTATCCTCCGCCATCCGGATCATGCAGTCCCCTTTGTGGTCGAGGTCGACGCCTCGGATGTTGGCGCCGGTGCCATCTTGTCCCAAGCCGGGCCCGACGACAGGCTTCATCCCTGCGCCTACTTCTCCAGGAAGTTTTCCACCACCCAGCAGAAGTACGGCGTAGGGGATCGCGAGCTGCTGGCCATAAAGTGGGCATTGGAGGAATGGAGGCAGTGGCTACTGGGCACCACTCAGCCGTTCACCATCTGGACGGACCACCAGAACCTGACCCACATCAGATCAGCCAAGCAGCTCAATCCTCGCCAGGCCCGCTGGGCCCTCTTCTTTGAGCCCTATGAATTCCATCTCGCCTACCGCCCAGGGACAAAGAACCAGAAGGCGGACGCCCTTTCCTGCCAGTTCACACATCCAACGCCCACGTCCGAGCCGGCACCTATCCTCCCCGAGCACCGTTTCTTGGCCCACCTGAGGTGGCCACTGGAGGAGGCTATCCAAAACGCCCTCCGAGACGATCCAGCACCTCTAGAGACCCCCGCGGGTCGGCTCTACGTCCCCACGGCCTGTCGCAGCGAGGCATTGTCCTGGGCCCACTCATCACGCCTGTCTGGCCACGCGGGCTTCTCACGGACTCTTAGGTTCCTCAAACGAGCTCTCTGGTGGCCACGTATGGAGAGAGATGTAAAGGACTATACGAGTGCCTGTGACGTCTGTGCCCGCTCCAAGACATCCAACCAGGCCTCGGTTGGTACCCTCAGACCTCTTCCGGTACCCAGCCGCCCCTGGTCCCATGTGGGGTTGGACTTCGTCACAGGGCTCCCACCAGTCAACGACCTTAATACCATCATGACGGTCACTGACCGGTTTTCTAAGGCTGTTCACTTCATCGCCCTTCCGGGCCTCCCCTCGGCCCGACGCACAGCTGAGTTGTTCCTGGAGAATGTGGTGCGTCTCCATGGATTTCCTGTTGACGTGGTCTCGGATCGTGGTCCCCAGTTCACGGCACGGTTCTGGAGGGCTTTTTGTCATCTGTTGGGAGCATCAGTCAGCCTATCTTCGGGCTATCACCCGCAGACCAACGGCCAAACGGAGCGGGCAAACCAACAACTGGGTCGGTACCTCCGCTGCTTTGTCTCGGCCCAACCCTCGCAGTGGCCTAAGTACCTCCTCTGGGCTGAGTTATCCCACAATCTCCACACCTCCTCAGCCACTCTGATGTCCCCGTTCGAAGTCTGCTATGGCTACCAGCCCCCGGTCTTTGCCCACCAGGAACCCGAAGTTGCGGTGCCGGCCGCTCAATCCCTGGTGAGGCGCTGCAGGAACGCCTGGATAAAGACGCGGGCCTCCATAACCCGAGCTAACGCCCGTTACTCTCACCAACACCTCCGCCGACACCGTCCTGGTCCCTCATATGCTCCAGGGGATAAGGTCTGGGTGTCCACGGCAGACCTCCGTGTCCGTGCCGGGTCCAGGAAGCTCGCTCCCCGGTTCCTTGGGCCTTACCCCGTGCAAAAGGTCATCAACCCGGTCACGTACCGGCTGCGGCTGCCTGCGAGTCTCCGCATCCATCCCGCCTTCCATATCTCCCGGCTCAAGCCCTACGTGGAATCCTCCCTCCTTCCGCCTCCGGCGCCTCCGCCTGCCCGCTTCCTCGACGGTGAGCCCATCTACACCGTCCGGCGCATCCTGGACGCTCACCGCAGGGGACGGGGCTGGTAGTATCTGGTCGATTGGGCAGACTACGGCCCTGAGGAACGCTCCTGGGAGCCGGCCCGCTCCATCTTGGACCCTGCCCTTGTCTCTGACTTCTGGGACCGCCGAGGTCGCCCTGGGACTTCTGGAGCCGTCCCTGGACCGGGGGGTCCTGTCAGAACCCAAGCCCCCAAACCGGCCTCTCCCAGCTAACCGGCCTCCATCTTGGACCACATTTCCCAGCATGCTCCTCGCGGGAACTCCCGGCATTCTCCCAGTCACACCCAAGCCTATATATGGAAGACGCCGCACCGGCTCTTCACTCAGTCATCGTTTCATTGAAACCCCTGATCAGAGTTCTCTACCGAATAATCCAGACGTCAAACATCCTTACCGAGTTCAACTCCCGTACCCAGTCGACCATCATGACAGATATGTTAGCTTCCGTTTTCGCTAATGGTGCGTTCGCTTTCTCCTCGGAACTCCGAATTCCCGACTAGAAGAACATGAACGCGCTCTAAAGTTTGGCTTCACTTTACTAAATGTGACGGGTGAAGACGAAACCAGTGGCAAAGATCTAAGTGTGAGGCATCATCGTTTTAATCTGCTCCAGCAGCTAAATAAACTGTTTAAGATAACGTTAGCTTGGTATGTTAGCTTCCATTGCTACCGTTGTTATCAGCTAATGGTGTGTTCGATTTCTCCTTGGAAATTCTAACTTCCTAGTAGGAAAAATCAAATGAAAAAAGACGGCAAAAGGAATGAAGATACACAGTAAATTTAGTTCACAGTAAAGATGTTTGCTTCAGTTTAATTATCAGCTTATAAAACTACAAGGACGATGTTAAAATACAAACAGTTGAATGTTATTTATAGTGGTATATATCAAATATTGTTATATATTGAGAAAAATATATATTTAATTATAAAAGAGAATTAAAATAATTAACACTGAAAAGTATCAAAAATTGGTACCGTTAAGTACCGGTATCGATTCGTAGGTACCGAGAATTAGTACCGGATCGATTCAAATGTCAAAGGTACCCATCCCTACACATGACAGATCAGTGTCCTCTCTAAGCTTTGATACACTAGCCTGGCAAGCCAGACTAAATTAATGTATTATTTAATAATAATAATAAACTTTGCAAAGCAAGAAATGGTCTAGTTCCTCTCAAGAGAGAAGCAGATTTTCTTTGAAAAACAGACCATCACGAAATGACTTGATTTGGTCAGGCTGTGAGGTAACACAGGATTCTTCTACCGCACTATGTTTACGCAATATCCAGGTACAGCCTTCCCACCCCCTCCCCCTCAGACATCCGGAACTTTTCCCTGCTGTGTGAAGGCAGCCGAAAGGACAAGTTCAGGTAAGAAAGTGGTGTGTCTGAAAACACAGTTCTGGTTAAAAACCGGACTGAATTGTCCACACATCAATCAATTAATCAATCAATCAATCAATCAAATCAAAGATTTATTTATAAAGCGCCTTCCGCAACCCTGTTATCACCCTGTCATATTCCAGAATGTCAATCTGAAAAGGGATTAATTTGCCATGGAAGTTCAGGCAAACAGCTTTTTTTGTCAATTTGCAAGCTCGTTAGGAATCAGCTGTGAATGGGCAAGAATTGATGCGGAATTTGTGTTTACAACTCAAAGACAATAGCAGGCACCCTCCTCGCCCCTCCTGTCTCCGGTCCTTGCTGGTTTTTGGTAAATGCAACTACTGGAAGCCATAGAGATGCAAATCAGATGCATTTAAAGTGAGGGTTTCATGGTAGAAATGGCCTGAAAGTTATCTGTAATTTGGGCTTAAATGGTTTAAAACTCAAGTCAGTGGTAGGCCACTCACCTTTCCTTTCCTCAGTCTGTTTTTTAAAAACAGCTTCTAGGTGTAGATTCTTAGCACTGAACTTCTGATTTCAAAATGCTCATACAGCTGTGTAGTCCACATTGCTCTTTGTGCTTCAATGACTGGAATGTCACCCACCAGCAGTAGTGAAAACTTCATAATCATGATAAACCAGTCTAATCTTTAACACTTCACCAGTGTTGGGCAAGTTACTTCAAAACTGTAATGCATTATTTATTACTTGTTACCCTCATTTTCATAATTGATTACATTACAATATTACTGATTTTAAAATGTAAGGCATTGCACTACTTTTGCATTACTTTTGCATTACTTTCACCAAAACAATTTCAATATGAATCAGGTCATGTGATGCTCAGTGAACTCATGACACATGCAGAGGAAGGTGATGTGGTATCTGAGCTAGGATTGCTGTTAAAAACAGTCCGATATAATAACAGTTCTTTATTAAATACATGCAACAACAATCTGTACTCTCAGCACGCTGCCATCTGAGATTAACTCAGCAGGATGTGAGGTGGTGGGGGCTCAAAGCCTATTTTGCCTTGGTCCCCAAATGCCTTGATACGGCCCTGGATGTGGGACTGACTTCTGGGGTGATCTGATTCTATCACATGTATAAATATTAAATGCTTATATATTATTGCTTTTCACTGGTAAAAATGTGTATTGGGGATAAATCTACCTACTTTTTTTCTTTTCAAGCACTTTGTTTTGTTTTCTTGATTTTATGTGAATAACTTCCTGCCCTTTCACTCTCTATAACCTTCCTGCATGCTGCATGTTTTCCCCGTCTTCCAGAAAAACTGTTTCCTAGATTTCCTACTTTCTAACTAATCAGCCAAAGGGATCTACCGAACGCAAAAAGAAAGCTTAATATGCGCTGCGCTCCAGCAGCAATGAGTTGAAATCACTGGGCGAGGGCACAGATTATGAACTCAGCTGAGGCAAAGCACGTCAGAAAAGTACAGAGAATATGGGCTGATATGAACGATCGCAAGTGAATTATTTTGTTTTGGTGGAGTGATTTTATGAACATCACAGCGGCTGCGCAGGACGCAGCTGGAGTATTTGAGCCATTACCGCTGCGTCCTCTCTGCTCATAGAATGCCCGCAAAGCGGAGTCCATAAATGACGTCATATATGTAGATACCAGATCTTTATTTTGGGCTTTCCGCAATTTTAATTTTTAAGAAACCCACATCTTGATTCTGGATTTAAAAATGCGTTGTAATTACTGCGTTACTGACAACTGTACAGAGTAAATATTACCATTTTCTTTCCCTGTAATGCCTTACATTACCACATTACAGCAAAAAGCAATGCATTACAGTAATTAATTACTTTTGTACCGCGCTACTCCCAACACTGCACTTCACTGTATTCTTTATTTGTGCAATTACAAAAAATACAACAGAAAACAACTAAATCTGTATTTAAAGAGCAAGTAACGTCTAAATTAACTTTTTTTGCTGATGAACTGTATAAATGAGTGTCTAATAGTGTTTTAAATGTGTGTATTCATTATTTTAGCATTTTGGTGCATTTTCTTTAAAAATTAAAAATTCTGCCTAAATACCACAGTATAGCTCCACCTTCAGCTTAAAACATAGAATTTGACTCATTTTGAATAAATTTTAGCCAATGGCTAAAGAGTAAAGTACTACGTAAACCAGTAGAGTACTACGTAGCAGCTCTGTGTCAACGTTATAAAAGCATCGGGAGTCTCCGCCACGCCTTGTGGCGAGTTGGGAGTTGGATTTGCATGCGAGTGTAGGAGGTTAGCCGTAGTTCAGCATTAGCATATAGCATTAGCATATCCTAGTCTTTAGCATAGCTTTTAGTGTTATACATACTTATTTAGTGTTAGCTTGGCTGTTGGATATTGTAGTTTAGTTACTGTTTGGCTGTTAGTGTAATTAGGAAAGTAGTTCGGGTTTAGTGCTCCATATCGTGTTAGCATGGTGAGATGGTGTAGTGTAGTATGGTTGCGGAGCTCTGTCGGGTTGCACTCCTTTCCGCTGGACTTAGAAATTAGGCGCCAGCGGTTGCGTGTCTGGAAAAGATTCAGCTCCCGCCTGGTGCTGTAGTTTGCAACCAGCATTTTACCCACGATTCTGCACGTCTCCGTTCCAAGAGGGAGGCTGTGCCCACCGTGGCTCTTCCGCGATTTAGATACAGCCCACCGACTCTGCTCCCCCACCATGACGGGCTACAGTCTGAGGTGAGTAAGCTAAATAAAAGTTTTAACATCTTCTAAAGACAATTCCCTTCCTAAATGCAAAGTTTGAGAGACGTGGTTCACTCTATTTAGCTAATATCAGCCTGCACTGCCTTCGGGCTGATTTGTCAAGTTCACAAAATGTGGAACGGGATGTAACGTTAGAATCAGCGGCGAATCGGAACATATCTCGAAGCCCTGGCCGACAAAACGGTCCACATGACTGTCAGGCTCAGAGAAAATTCGGGTTGTTTTTGTGTCAGTCGGTAATTCTGCAACAGTGACTCTAACTAATGCAGCACTAGTTGACAGACAGCATTACAGCGTGAAATCCAGCACAGCGTGACCCGGTTCCGTAAGGAATTCTGTTCAGGAGGTCACATTTCAGGATCTCCACATCATATGTGGCTGACTTTTACGTTATAATAACATCACACACTAGGAATGTTATAAAGCGCCTATATGGGACAGTTTCTTTTGTATATTATCTGACTTTATAAACATCAATGTGCTTCTATTTTTTTTTCCAGGCTAAATCTACCCAAGACAATGGCTGTCAAACTGATTTTGTAGTCTGCAAGAATGCACTTGTCCAGGCTGACGTGGTGTTACCCGTAGCAAAGGTGAATTATTTTTAATAATCTTCTATGTAAACATTTTATTACCTTCTAGTTTTAATTTGTTTTACAGATTGTTACACGTGATTTTATGCTCTTTTAAAAGTTTATAAATGTGCTGCTTCTTTGTTTTTTATAGAGCTCACAGCCTCAGTGTGTCTTGTGACACAGGGACCATGACAGAAATTCATCTTCCAGAAGGTCCCAGAGCATCCACACCTCCTGAAAAGACCAAGATGTGAGGTGTCTGCTGTTGATTCCAGCTTCCACCTCAGTGACAGTGCAAGCTCAGTGAACTGTTCAAGGTAAAAAAAAATTAAAACATTTCTGAATTTTTAAGATATTAACAATTAAATAAGTATGTGATTACATCATGAAGGAGGCTACTGATTCTGGCCCTGTGACACTTGGTGGTGACGTGTGAGCTGATTCACCTGGTAAACAACTTTTACATTAAATATTTTGTTTTTGCTATCAAAAGTAAATTAACTAATAACCTGCATTATTGCAGGACACTCAGCAAAATATGGACTCTACACCATGAGGCAGGCACACGTTAATAACTCTATAAGAGCACATAAGGTGAGCAACACCACATATTATTTTTATTACTGTACACTGTCCTGGATTTGTTTTCTTTCTGCATGATTTGTTTTTTTTTTCTGCATCTCATCATTAGCCTGGCTGATCACCTGATAACTCCTGTCATCTGGTTATGACAGCATGAGGATGTCCTCACACACCTGTCATCTGGTTATGACAGCATGAGGATGTCCTCACACACCTGTCATCTGGTTATGACAGCATGAGGATGTCCTCACACACCTGTAACCTATCAGCTCATCTGGCAGAATAGAGAGAGAAGAGACAACACC
This sequence comes from Nothobranchius furzeri, assembly GCF_043380555.1. NCBI lineage: Eukaryota > Metazoa > Chordata > Actinopteri > Cyprinodontiformes > Nothobranchiidae > Nothobranchius > Nothobranchius furzeri. The sequence goes on from NC_091741.1 coordinate 107,347,850, forward strand.
ACATCTCCTGTTCCTGGAAAGCCTTCAGCCATCCTTCGATGACTGAGAACCTCCATCAGCTCTGTCTTCTGTCTGCCTACAATTATTATAATAAATATTGTGTTTGACAAGTTTTTTGTGCTGCCAAATATCTCATTTTGATTCCAGTTTTGATATTTTAATGGATATTTATAAATTACATTAATTGAATGATCACATTGTTGCATGTTTAACTAGCTCTATTGTGATGAATTAAACTAGCACCTCACTGTTATAAGCTTGTTTTAATTTCAAGCATGTTTAAGTATTTATGGACATGAACAAAAATAGGAAATATATCAATTGAGATTTATTTAATTAATATAACAAATAAGGGGGAAAGAGTCATTGAAAGGCACATTCTTCTGGAAGCTCCTGATCCTGACGACACCAGCAGGAGACCAGCTGCAGACACCAGAGGATCACCTGCAACCAAGAGCAGCTAGTATCAGTAAATAAATAATGAAATCAGGGCAGTTTTAGTGGGCTGAACACATTACAGAATAATTTTCTCATAGGATATTTTCATAACTTTATGCAGCAGACTGTAGCTTGAGCCCAGATCTTCTGGAGACCTGCTATCCAGCACGTTTCAGTGGATTTTCCTGCTTTAACAGGTTAGACAAGCTGTTAAGCAGCTCAGCTGTTTGTTGCTGATTAAAACCAGGTATGTTGATGCTGAATACTAGCTCTCGGGCCGTGGAGACAAACCCTGCAGCTAATCTGATGCTATGGCTAACGGCTACTTACATTCAGAGATGGTTCTGTTGGGTCGGTTCCGGTAATTTCAGGCAACTCACACGCTCAAAACAATAATGCTCATGTCCGCTTGTCTCCAATTAGACTTGGTCCCTTTCTTCTCGAGTGTCTGTGTAAGGAGGGGGAGAAACGTCCTCCACTTTGAAAATATATGTAACTCTCATATAAGCTCTTTTATTATTCATTCTTACATGCTACTCTTTTCATTATGGGATCATGTTATAATATAAAGGTCTCTCTGTGTTTCTCTCCTGCACAAGCTCTTAAAACAGCTGCAGGAACTCCAAAAGGGAGTGAGACATTGCAGTCTCTTCTTGTACCAGGTTACCAAGGATGTTTCTGCTTATCTTAAGAATTACAAGTTCTTGTGACATGTTAGATCCTGCCTAACGAGGCAATATATATATATATTTACCTTATAAGCTCATTTTATTATTCTATGCTATGGAAACTCGCTCAGATACTCAAGGCCTTCACACAAAGATTAATAGCTGTGTATCTTCTCCTGCACAAGAGAAAGGAGTGTGCACATTTCATCTCCACTCAGTGCCTCTCGGTACCAGTGAATGTATCTTCTCCTGTCATGAATATATCAGGATGTTCCTGGTAATCTCAAGGATGTATGTTCTAGTGATGTATTAAACTGTCCGCTAACAAGGCTGTTATTTTCACCTGTCATGATCATTGACGTATGTACATGGCAAACTGCGTATGTAACATTCCTGTAATCTTCAATAAAAATCAGCCGTTTTCAGTAGAACGGCGAGAGTCTGTCCGAAGCAGCTGGCAAGAGCAGGTCGCGGGACTTGCTGCAGAGGCTCTCCCCCTCATGAGCGGTGAAACAGTGAATGGACTTCTGATCATTTGTCTCCTCGTTCTGTCAACTTAAAAGGTGTTTAACTCCATCTTCTCCGTACCCGTGCTTGGTCTAACAGAAGAAAGACCAACAAATTTGGCGTCACGAACAGGATTTTTTCTTTTTGAAGAAAAAGGAGTTTTTGGAGAACGATTCGACCCACTGACCCAGCGAACAATCTTGGCACAAAAACACCGCGGTGGAAATAAGGTAAGCAGAGCCTATTATCTAAAATCTGCTCATTGGATTTATCCAAAGCCTTTGTGTCCAGAGTTATAGTAGCTGTGGTCCTAAAATAATAGTTGGAGAAGAAAGTGGAGACAAGTGCAGAAAGAATAAGAGATTTTTTTTGTAATGGTTTAATGGTGAAATGAAATGAGGATTTTCTAATGGTTTAATGATAAATGAGATAAGGAAATAGTACAGAAGAAGGGTTGGAGGCCCAGGGCTATTAGAGGAGCCCTAAATTCCATTTCCAGGTCGTGGCTGACCACACTATTTGCTGACGAGCGAATAGAATATATAACGAGGTTATATAAGAGCTTGGCGAGAGAGTCCATAGGTGTGGGAACCCTAAAAGTCCACAGGTCGAGGACCTGGTTTTGTGTTGAGGCCCTGGGAGGCTAAAGAGAGCTCCCTAAAGTACAGGTCGAGGACCTGGTTTTGTGTTAAGGGCAGGGGAGGCTAAAGAGAGCTCCCTAGATTTTAAAGGTCAAGGACCTTTTGCATGAGATGAGAAAAATGTTCTGAGGTAACTGTTTTTGCATAAGATGATAAATGTTTTTGACTGCTTCTGCGTGAAGAGAGCAGTGCTTTTGGCTGTTTCTGCGTAAATGAGCAATGTTTTTGGCTGTTTCTGCATGAAATAAGCAATGTGGATATGAAACTGTATTTTTTTTGACACAAAACACACTTTATAGTTAGAAAACACGCTGTATGAATGTCAAGTCTCAATCAGCTTTGTCGGTAAAACAGATGGAGCTGATTGATTAACTTGAATTACATAATAAAAGAGACAGATAAACTCCAAATGAGAGTGAATAAGTCTCTTTAGGCTTAGCAAACATATCATCTGCTCTCACAAGTGCAGATAGTAAGGATAAGTGTGAAAACACATAGATTTTTCATATCACAACTAATAGGGATTAGTTGAATAAGCGGAAATCATCACACACTCCGCAGTTAAGATGGGTAATGAATGAATGAACTGTACTAACAAATTGTATGTGTAAGTGAGAGAAATACAGCGCGCCCTCGTGGATGCTCTAGGCAAGATTTCCTCACCTGAAACACAGGTTGAAGAAGGAAATACCACAGAGGTCATTGGCGCTGTCTCACTAATCAATACTGGTGAGCTAGAGCCCCCTATGGGCTAAACCCCTCGTCAGTCCAAATTGTCACCAAAAATCAGCAATATACAACATACTAACAGAATGATGGAAAAAGAACATTTTTGTGAAACGGAGGATGATGGGTGGAGATCTGATGACATTCTGAGTACACTGGGAGAACAATTAGCTTGTATGGAAACTGTAATAAATTTGACAAGCAGCCCGGCTGAGGCTACGAGAAATAAGGTTTTATTGAGAAAGTCAGCAGAAAAGGCGATGAAGGAAAAAGGAACAGATGTTAACAGCAGAGGTAATTGGAGTAGAATATGGGAAGTAAAAGCTGCAGAAGCGAGAGAGAAAAGGCAGGAGGCCGCAGAGGCTTTGAGGGGAGCTGGAATGTTGACAAGGAAAAAAGCAAAAAGTGAGGTTGACATGCAGGCAGCTCGTGTGAGTAAATACATGCAGTGGATAATGTTATGGAACACCGCCAGACCTAATATGAAGCGCGTAAAAAAGGAGCATCCACCTCCTTACTCTTCTACTGCTCCGACAGCTGGAATGTATCCATTAATTAAAGTTACAAGCGGTACATTGGACATTCAGCCTGAAGTCCCACTTGATAATGAGAGTGAGTGGTCAAGTGTAACTATGACCTCAGGATCAGACGTTAAAGTCAGTCCAACAGCCCCTGAGACACACAATTCTTATCTGAGAAGCAATGAAACATTAAACAGCATTCCGTCTGCGAGCAACCCAGCTGCGCCGTTCGAATTAAGAGCTAAACGTCAGGAAATAGATAACTCACAGAAACAGTTCACTACTCCCTACTTCAGTCAGGGCCTGGTCGCTCCTGACTACAGCACGGGTATGAGCTCCCATGCTCCCCCTCCAGCGCCTTGGGCAAACTGCCCACAAGTATGGCCTAAAGCACCTGAACAAAAGCCAACACCAATTTTTGCATCCTCTCAGTTAAAAGGTGAAGAGCAGGAAGACCCTAATAAAAGTGTAGTGGTTAAAATGGTTCTGGTGGGACATGAATCATCTGATCTTCCTCCAGCAGCCAGTCAGAGTCATAAATCTCTCCTAGAGGAGGAATGGCAGAAGCCGCCCTCTGAGGAAGAGTGTGGGGGAGAAGGGGATTTGCTTTCCCACCCTCCATCCCCAGAGCCAGAAAGAAGACACACTAGGTCCATGGGACCACCCACTTACCAATTACCCCTGGTGCAGAATAAACCCAACGCCCAGAAAGTCTATCAGCCGTATTCCCTTGGGGACATACAGGCTTTAATAGATAAATTACCAGACATACAGGAGGGCGGAAACACTTGGCTTTCAGACTTTGACACCCTCACTGCTGGACAGGATCTTGCATTGGGAGACTTCAGAGCAGTAATCACTAGATGCACGTCACGCTCACAGGCGGAGGCCTTAGAAAAGGATGCTGGCACAACTCGTGATCCTAATTCTGTACCTCTCGGTAGAGTGATAGCCCAATTAGGCCCAGCTGTCAGAAAGATGTTTCCACTGAAAGATAGCAGCTCAATGTGCAAATTTAAATGGGATGCTAAACAAAACCCTTCAATTTACCTGAACCAAGCCATTGACACCTGGGTGGCCCAAACTGGCCAACACCCATCCAAACGGGGCACAAGCAGCATGTGGTTTAAAAATGCAGTTCTGAAAGGAGTCCCTGATTCAGTGACTCAGAAGATGGAAGATAACCCTGATTTGCAGGATTGTGATTTTAGCAAATGGAAAAAACATCTTATTTTTAACCTTAATAAAATGCAGGTAAAGGAAGAAAAAGACTCTGATAACTTAGAAGATTTACAAAAACAATTGCTCAGGGTCCAATTACAAGCTGCAAAAAAGACTTTAGGTGAAAAGGGGGACAAGGTTAAGAAACAAATGGTTGCGTCCACAGCCACACCCCCACCACAGCAGACACTTCCTGATCAGGTTTCACCTATAGCTTGGCAGCCGCAGCCACCATATTCAGGGCAGCCACAGCCACAGCCACAGCCACAATATTCAGGGCCATATGTAAACACACCCAACCCATATGCTGCCCAGCGACCACCTTTTGCTGGTCGAACCAGAGGCGGTTTCAGGGGAAGGGGACAGTGGAGGCCAGTAGGCAGCAAAGGGGGACCACGTGCTCAAGACAATTGCTTTAACTGTGGTCAACCAGGACATTGGTACAGGAACTGCCCTTTGCCATACAGCCCACAAAAGGAAGGTCGAGGCAGAGGCACCTTTTCAGGACAAGGAGGGCCTACCGGACCCCACACCCAGATGCCAATGATGGGCTGGGAACAGTGGGAGGGTGGTCCAAGACAATAGGACGCCCCACAGAGAAACTCCGACGGTCAGGGAGCCACGGCAGACCCCCTGCTGTCAATAACTGTAGATGGACAACATCAACCATTTCTGGTTGACACTGGTGCCACCTGCTCCACCATGCAAACTGTACCGCCCTCTAAGACATCTACGCGCACTATCTCAGTTACGGGTTTCTCTGGGGAACAACAAACTCTGCCTTTCTCCCTGCCACTCCCAACTACGGTGGGAAACCAGACAGTACTGCACAGCTTCGTCTGTTCACCAACAGTTCCAGTCAACTTACTAGGAAGAGATCTCCTCATCAAATTAGGAGCCACCATTTTGTGTGGTCCTACGGGACTTACTGTCACTCTGCCAGAAGGGACTATTTTGCCCTGCACCGGAGAAGCCAGTGATGGCATGTACTTGGCCCAAAAACTGCCTGACATATCAGACTGTGCTGAGATTTACTGGGCTCTGTTGGACACAGAAACCAAGGACACTCCTGGCTTAATGACTCTGTACCAGCAGTGGAAACCCTGGCTGACTCAGGTCCATCCTTATGTTTCTCCCCCTGACCCTCCTCACCTATCATTATTCTATGACAGACATGATTCAGTTTGGTACAAAGAGGCCTTCCAAAATCATTTAGAGGGACAGCAATGGTGTGTACAAACAACAGATATTTATGCTGCAACAGAAGGTGTGGCTGCTGCAGCCAACCTAACCCAGGAACAATTGGCATGGTATATGATGGGAGATGAGGCAGTACCTCATGTCTCTCTTGCTTTACATCCAGCCCATCAGGCAAAAGAACTAGGAGGAATGGTTAAACGTTCCCTAGCAACCACTGATTGGCGTTCAACTCCTCTTCCACAAGTGTCATATTCAGAATCAACTCAGACATTTAAAATCACTGCGGCTTGTAGTAATTCGACCCATTTACAACAGGAAACAATTAGCAGATCTCATGGCCGTGAACGAACCGATCACCCTGATGCTCTGATAATGTTAGACTCGCTTCCCACCTCCCTGTGGTCAACAGGCCCCACTGATGTTGGGTTGGTGTCCATCCCACCTGTGACCTTTCACCTAAAAGATCATGCTCCCCTGTGGGTTCCACAATACCCACACAAACCATATGCTGAAGAGGGGATAGCAGACACCATCAATGGCCTGTTACAGGCAGGGGTGTTGGAACCATCCATGTCAGAATGGAACACTCCGATTTTACCTGTAGAAAAGAAAAATACTGGTAAATATCGAATGGTTCATGACCTGCGTCGTATAAACGCCCTACTTAACACAGACTCACTTCCCGTCCCTAACCCATATGTGGCTCTGACAAACATACCACCTTCACATGCATGGTTTACCTGCATAGATTTGGCAAATGCATTCTTTTGTCTTCCACTTCATGAGTCTCTGAGGGACATTTTCTCTTTCACATTCAGAGGGCAGCAACTCAGATACACTAGGTTGCCACAAGGGTTCACCCTGTCACCTGGTTTGTTCAACCAATGTTTGCGTCAGCTCCTAGACACATGCCCCCTACCTGATGACTGTGTTTTGGTGCAGTATGTTGATGATTTGCTCTTGTCAGCGCCCTCTGCGGGCTCCTGTCTGCAAGCTACTCAAACATTACTAGCTCATTTGGCCAAGCTTGGATTTAAGGTCAGTCGGTCCAAACTTCAAATAGCCAGGAAACAAGTGTCATTTCTAGGCAGGATGGTTTCACAAGTTGGCGTGTCATTGTCACCAGATCACAGAAACTCCATTCTCCATCACTCTAAACCTGAAACAGTCAAAGACATGTTATCTTTCCTAGGCCTGACAGGCTACAGTAGGCACTTCATCCCTAACTATGTTGGTCTCACTGCCCCACTACGTGCTCTTATAGCGCCTTTTGGGATGCGTCAACTCACAGCTCACCTGAACTGGACTATTCCAGCAGAAGAAGCTTTCATAAAACTAAAACAACAACTCTCCACTGCTAGTGATTTAGCTACTGCAGACTACAACTCTACGTTTTTCCTTGATGTTTCTGGATCAGAAACTCATGTAAATGGAGTTCTGTTCCAGAAAAAAGGGGGAGGTCAGAGACAAGTCTTGATGTACATAAGTGTCATGCTAGATAACATGGAAAAAAGACACCCACCTTGCACACAGCATGTAGCAGGCCTTGCTAAAATTTTACAAAAAACAGCACACATTGTAATGGGCTATCCTCTGAAAGTACTAACAACACACAGTGTAGTGGCTTACATTACATCACAAGCTTTCACCATGACCCCACTAAGACAAAGAAAAATCAGTAAGATCCTAGAGGCCCCACACATCACCTACACACATGAAGGGATAAACATGGCAGACCACATGGGTAATGGGGAGCCTCATTCGTGCGAACAAAGAACAGCAATAGAAGAAAAAGTCAGACCAGATTTAAGTGCAACCCCACTAGAAAATCCTGATAAGAACTGGTTCACAGATGGCTGTTGCTACAGAGATGACAATGATGGATTAAAAGCTGCATGGGCAGTAGTAGAGCAACTCCCTACAGGCGAGTGGTTCACTGCAGGAGCGGAAAAGCTGAAAGGACAACAGTCAGCACAGAGAGCAGAAGTGTTAGCTATTATTGCCGCTCTCAAAATGAGCACAGGGAAGAGAGTAAATATTTACAGTGACTCAGCTTATGCTGTAGGAGCCGTGCATGTTGAATTGAAACAGTGGTTGAGAGCTGGCTTTGTGACTGCTGGGGTGAAACCCATAAGACATGAGTCTGAGATGAGGGAACTAGCAGAAGCTTTATTCCTTCCAGCAGAAGTGGCAGTGATAAAATGCAAAGGACATAGTCAGGGCTCTGACTTTGTATCTAAGGGAAATCAGGAGGCAGATAGAGCTGCCAAGATAACAGCTGAATATCTTCCTGTATATAACCTGGTGGTTGAAACAGCAACTGTTGAAAAAAGCATTGATCCTAGAATATCCATCACAAAAGAAACACTGAAAGACATGCAAGATCAGGCTTCAACACAGGAAAAAACTTTATGGTTGGCAAGAGGCGCCACTAACACAGATGTTTGGAGAAGTCCAGATGGTAGACCCATACTACCACCTGGCATCAGGCAAACTGCAATGGAAGAAGCACATGGTGTTGGACATGTTGGTGTAGCACAGATGATGAGAAATTTGTCCCCCTGGTGGCATCCATACCTAACAGACATGGCCAGATATTTGGTTAAAACTTGTACAGAGTGTACTCAGTTTGGCATTAAACCTACCTTGAAACCAATCCAAGGTCAATTTCCAATACCAACATGCCCTGGAAAAGAGATAATCATAGATTTCACAGATATGATTGACAGGGTAAAAGGCTACAGGTATCTCCTAGTGTGTGTAGATGCCTACACTGGATGGCCGGAGGCTTGGCCTGCGAAAAAAGAAGACAGCAAAACAGTCATCAAATGTCTGATCAATCATTACATTCCCCAACACGGGTTCCCGGAAAAGATCAGATCGGACAATGGGACACATTTTAAGAACAAAGATCTACAAGAGGTTGAAACCATGCTGGGACTGAAACACAAGTTTGGTTCAGTGTATCATCCTCAGTCCCAGGGAAAAGTGGAAAGAATGAATCAAACGTTAAAGGTCAAATTGGCTAAAATCTGTGCACAGACCAAATTAACTTGGTTAGATGCTTTGCCCCTTGCTCTGATGTCCACACAGAGCTCAGTTAACAAAACCACAAGGTTTACTCCCTTTGAACTACAGACTGGACGGCCGTTTCCAGGACCTGCCACAAAACTACCTCTGACTGCTGACCTGACTGACTCCCTCGACTCAAGGTCATATTATAACCTGTTGCATAGTCTTGTCTCTCAGTTCTCGTTACAGGTTAAGGCTGATCGTACCACCACAGATGCCCCATCTCCACAACCTGGGACAGACTGGGTCCTGCTGAAGGTCACCAAAAGGAAGTGGACGGAACCGAGGTGGACCGGACCCTACAGGATCACAGAGAGGACGTCACACGCTGTCCGGCTGGACGGCAAAGGAGACTCCTGGTACCATTGGACCCAGTGTGCTGCTGCGGAGGAGCCACACCGCACCCTGACCGAGATCCAAGAGAACCTGTCACAGAGGGAGGAGCCTAACCAGGAAGAGAAGTAGCTGACTACAGTAGCGTGCAAAGCTACCAATTCTGCGGGACGAGGTAGCGTGCCAAGCTACCACCACATCCTGCAGGACGAGAATCTTGATATCATCACCCCCTGCAGCTGCCTGGAGCCAGTGAAGGGACCTCAACAGGGGGAAGAAGTAACCACCCTATGAACATTCTACAAGGGTTCTATTTAACACCCTCATTTATTTTACAAGGGTTATATTTAACACCCTTCATTTATTTTATCTGGGTTCTATTTCACACCCTCATCTATTTTACAAGGGTAATATTTTACACCCTCTACTCATTTTATATTATTATTCATTTACCTGTTTAGTATTAGATATATGTTTGTGCTCATTGCATTTCTACAACCTTTATGTACATTCTGATCACTCATTTGTCCTGGCCAGAAGAAGATTCTGAGGGTAACATAATTCAACAAGAATCCTTTACAATAGTCTGGTATCCAAGTAAGCTGAACCGGTTGGCATACAGGGACAGCAGGTTGGGGTTGTGGAACGACAGATACTTTCGCGATTTCTCTAATTTAGAAGATTTGTTAACAATAGCAATTTTAGCTTATAGCGCGTTCTCTGGTACTGATTACAGCAGCTATAACCCATACAATTTCTTAAATTAAGACCTGTATAAGTCTAATTATGTCTTGGCCATTCCCTCCCATTATCACGTGCAGGCAGCGTCTCCTGATCCTACTTCTCACTGTTATCCTGCTATGTATCCCATTGGCTATTTTATTCCTCTGTAATGACTTCCCCTTGCCACCCTCACCCCCTACATCCACTAAGAATACCCCGCTAACACCAACAGCCCATCCACCACCTATTGACCGGCACAAGCGATCCCTACCTCTCCCATCCCCCTCACCTCCTTGTAACTCTGATTTTCTCTATTTAACCCAAGCAATCACTCTGTGTATCCCATTATCCACAGCCACCACGGTTACACTCCCCTACGATGTTTTGCCCTCGAACCCTGCACATGGTCGTTACACGCCATCTGATCTGAAAGAGCATGTTTGGTACTTAACGTGGGGATCTTATTCTCAATGGAAGTGGAGCAGTCTTGTTGCTGAAACAGGCGATGATTGGTCATCCTACTCCAAAGGAGTAGCTACAACTTGGCGTACCAGAATCAAATTGATAAAACAAGGAGGATCCAAAACAGGCCCTTTGACTTTCATAATTAGTTCAATAAACTCTCTCGGATGTACCCTATTTGTACTTGCTCCCTGGATTAGTGGAAGGTACTACTGGACAGTGCACCTTTGTGTCCGTAATATTACTTCACCTACCTCTACGGTCTTTGATATTGTCGGCCTAAGTAAGTCTCACCCCACTCCTGTGTTAACTGACATGGATAAAGTAAATAAACCCTCACCAGCGATAACTATTGACACTAAAAGCCCTTCTGTTGATGAGACGTTTCAGACGGTTACAGGCATTTCCGCTAGCACTAACAATTGGTTACTCCTGGCTGAACAAGCAGCTAATGCTTCAGATCAAGATTGTCTTGTTTGCCTTTCAGCTCGTCCTACTCTCCGTATTGTACCTCCTCCGATCCCTCCAGAATGTTTCCTTCATTTGATGAACGGGACTTCCCTAAATTCTAATTGTACTAAGTTTGGACAAATCTTTCCAAAGCAAAAACCAGGTGATGACATTGGTACGCCCTTCTTTTCAAACATTGTGGCCCCTAATAACTTCAGTTGTATTCATCTAATTGGACGAGGCGGTCCTTTTCTAGGGAATGTCACCACTACTTGGTGCGTTAATACAACCGTGTCAGTTTCATCACAATTCAAACCCAAAAAGCGTGCCAACCTATGGTGGTGGTGTGGTGCTCCACAACTCTATAATGGTTTTCCCAGGAAATCTTCAGGTTTGTGTGCCCTTATTACTTTACTGTTACCTGTCACTGTTACTCCTGTAACACTTCGTGATACCCCTGTTTCCAGCTCTTACTCTAGCATACGGCGAAAACGATCTGTACCAGCTTTACCTGCATTTCACAATCCCACTTATATAGATGCCATTGGCGTCCCCAGAGGTGTTCCCGACGAATACAAATTAGTTGACCAAATAGCCGCCGGATGGGAATCTATTTTTGTCTGGATAACTCCCAATAAAAATGTCGACCGCATTAACTACATCCATTTCAATGTTCAACTCTTAAGTAACTACACTCGTACTGCACTTGAGGCAGTTCACCAACAACTATCGGCTACTTCCTTGATGGCGTTCCAAAACAGAATTGCTGTAGATATGCTGTTAGCTGAAAAAGGGGGCGTGTGTTCCATGTTTTCTCACGATTGCTGTGTTTACATACCCAACAATACGGCCTCGGACGGTAGCTTAACTAAGGCCTTAGACGGCCTCCGCTCTTTGACAGAAAAAATGAAATCCCACTCTGGTGTAGACACCTCCATGTGGGACTCTTGGCTTGATGTATTTGGTAAATACAAATCGCTCGTTTCCTCCGTCCTGGTGTCCATGTCTGTCTTCGCTGCCATTCTTGTTACATGCGGTTGTTGCTGTATCCCTTGTCTTAGGCAACTAGTCCAGAGATTGATTACCATTGCCATCTCTCCTCCACCTGCTGACCCAATTATCCAGATGCCCTTGTTACTAGCCAATCCTAACATCTATTTGGGAGGGGAACCCTCTGATGAAAGTGATGACTCTCATGATGAAGAAGATGTTGTTAGAGTGTGAGAATATTGAGTGATTTATGTAACAATCCCTTAAACTGTTTATTTCTATGAGTTTTTTGATTGTGTTGTTTTTATTTTTTTGATCATTGATGTCCTAGGCATGCCCACTCTGTGCCAAAAGGCGTTCGCCTCAAAATGAGGGGACATGGGGGAATTTTCCCTATTTGACGTACATAATTAGGGTTTTTCGCCCTCATACGGGTGTGCATGCGATCCATACATGTTGTAACATGTTCAGTTGAAAGTATAATGCTAGAGATGTGAGAAAATGTAATCTGATTGATTGATTGTATTGGTGTTTTAAAACTCTGCTTATTATATTCTTTTTGATGGAATTTGGGGTTGTTGTTGTTTTGCTTTCCTACATCTTTGGTGAACTCTTAAAAGAGTTCAAAAGGGGGATTGAAAATATATGTAACTCTCATATAAGCTCTTTTATTATTCATTCTTACATGCTACTCTTTTCATTATGGGATCATGTTATAATATAAAGGTCTCTCTGTGTTTCTCTCCTGCACAAGCTCTTAAAACAGCTGCAGGAACTCCAAAAGGGAGTGAGACATTGCAGTCTCTTCTTGTACCAGGTTACCAAGGATGTTTCTGCTTATCTTAAGAATTACAAGTTCTTGTGACATGTTAGATCCTGCCTAACGAGGCAATATATATATATATATTTACCTTATAAGCTCATTTTATTATTCTATGCTATGGAAACTCGCTCAGATACTCAAGGCCTTCACACAAAGATTAATAGCTGTGTATCTTCTCCTGCACAAGAGAAAGGAGTGTGCACATTCCATCTCCACTCAGTGCCTCTCGGTACCAGTGAATGTATCTTCTCCTGTCATGAATATATCAGGATGTTCCTGGTAATCTCAAGGATGTATGTTCTAGTGATGTATTAAACTGTCCGCTAACAAGGCTGTTATTTTCACCTGTCATGATCATTGACGTATGTACATGGCAAACTGCGTATGTAACATTCCTGTAATCTTCAATAAAAATCAGCCGTTTTCAGTAGAACGGCGAGAGTCTGTCCGAAGCAGCTGGCAAGAGCAGGTCGCGGGACTTGCTGCAGAGGCTCTCCCCCTCATGAGCGGTGAAACAGTGAATGGACTTCTGATCATTTGTCTCCTCGTTCTGTCAACTTAAAAGGTGTTTAACTCCATCTTCTCCGTACCCGTGCTTGGTCTAACAGAAGAAAGACCAACAACTTCTAATGACTGCTCAGAGTGAAGGGAGCTAGCATCGTCTAGTTAGCCGTCGTCTTCGTCACTGCCGCGGCTCCGCCCTCTCGGTCCTCCAGGCATCGCCTACCAATGTTGCAGTTTTTAAAATTGATACGTGGGTGGAGTAAGACTCTGAGGCACACTTGACATGCACTTTAACCATGCAATAAAAATGCAACAAAAAGAAAAAAATTACGTAAAATCATTCAACACTGTAGCCCCATCTAAATTTCTACTAGTGAGCAGAGCGGTATGACTATAGCAACCTTTTCTATTGTCTTGCTTAACCGAACAGTGGATGTGCTAACCACACATCGACCAGCAAATAATGCTCTCAACAGGCAAAAAAAAAGACACTAGGTAAGAAGTGCCTATTTCAAGCAAACTCCAAACATGTACAGGCTTTCCAAAAAAATGTCTGTCTGGATGGGAATGGAGCCGAGAAACCCTTGCAATGACATGTTGGCATGTAGTGTCTTTTGAAATAATATTAACCATTAAAACTGCTTTATAATGGGCGGTTTTAGAGGGTCAATAACAGCTTCTTGTCACACCCTGTCCTGTCTTCTCCTAGGTTGTAGTCTGTGTCTCCGTTAATTGCTCCCACCTGCCTCTTGTTTCCCAATCACCATAGCTCCCGTTCCTCATGTATTTAAACCCCTTCTGTTCTGTGTTCCTTGTGGTGTCATTGTTTCATTGTCCAGCGTGCTTAATAAACCCTTGTTAATCGTTCCAACCTGCCTGCCTGTTTCCTCCCCGGTCTGGATCCACGCCTTTCCTCCGCTCCACTCCGCAGCACGTCGTGACAGAATGACACCACCCGAACCCGTTGATGGATCCAGCCGGGAGATTCTGCCCTGGGAGAACCTGCTCCAGTGGCTCACGTCCGACCACCGGCCAGCTTCTCCATCTCCTTCTGCCCCAGCTCCGCCTCGCCGCCGCCGGCGTCGCCGACCTTCGGCCGCAGCGTTCCTCCCTGTCCTCTCGGAACCGGAGGCATGTTTGGACCGGGAGCCGCTGCCAGATCGCTCCAGCTATGAGGGCACGAGGCTGGCGATCTGTTCCCCCGGAGTCGGTCCACGGCGTGGGGAGAGACGCCGGAAGCCACCACAGCCCAGCGCTTTGGGACGGAGCTTCGAGCCCGCCGATGGCTGTGCCCGGCGCGGCAGTTCGGACACGCCCCCGGCCAGACCACCAGTCCCGTCTCCTGCCGAACCGGAGCCTCCGTCGGTTGCAGAGGAAGGAGCAGCAATCGCGGCCCGGCTGATGGAGCAACGGGCGGAGCTCGGCCGGTTCCGCGAGCTCCTCAGCCGTAAGGAGTCTCACCTGGACGCCCTATCCTCCTCGTCCCAGGGCCAGAGGAGCGAGCGCGGGGTTCCCCCAGCGGAGCTCGCCGGTCAGCGGGCTGAGCTGGCCCAGCTCAGTTGGACGCTCAGCCTCAGGGAGCTACAGCTGGACGAGCTGACCTCCCACCTCTCCTCAACGCTCCAAGCCCTCCTAGCAGCGGCTCTCCCACCGGCCAAGAAGCAGACGGCACCGGCCCATAAGCCAACAGAGCGGGCCCAGAGACGGAGGGTACCGACCCGGAAGCAGATGGAGCCGAATCCGGTCCAAAACTCGGCGGTTCAGAAGTCGAGGGACCAGAAGCCCACTCCACCGGGCCAGAAGCAGATGGCTCCGGTTACGGTCCAGAGGTCGACGGTCCGAAAACCGAAGAACCAGAAGTCGACGCCCCTGGACCTGAAGTCGATGGAAGTCGACGCCCGTTCCTGTCCTGAAGTCGACGCCCGTTCCTGTCCTGAAGTCGATGCCCGTTCCTGTCCTGAAGTCGACGCCCGTTCCTGTCCTGAAGTCGTCCCCTCTGATGACGTCCCCTCTGTTGACGTCCCCTCTGATGACGTCGCCGCCACCTCTGATGACGTCCCCTCTGATGACGTCTCCTCCACCTCTGATGACGTCTCCTCCACCTCTGATGACGTCTCCTCCACCTCTGATGACGTCTCTTCCACCTCTGATGACGTCTCCTCCACCTCTGATGACGTCTCCTCCACCTCTGATGACGTCTCCTCCACCTCTGATGACGTCTCCTCCACCTCTGATGACGTCGCCGCCACCTCTGATGACGTCGCCGCCACCTCTGATGACGTCCCCTCTGATGACGTAGCCGCCACCTCTGATGATGTCCCCTCTGATGACGTCGCCGCCTCCCCTGAAGTCGGCTCTTCTGATGACGTCGCCGCCTCCCCTGAAGTCGGCTCGTCTGATGACGTCGCCGCCTCCCCTGAAGTCGGCTCGTCTGATGACGTCGCCGCCTCCCCTGAAGTCGGCTCGGCTGATGACGTCGCCGCCTCCCCTGAAGTCGGCTCGGCTGATGACGTCGCCGCCTCCTCCTCTGAAGTCGGCTCGTCTGATGATGTCGCCGGCTCGTCTGAAGTCGGCTCGTCTGATGACGTCGCCGCCTCCTCCTCTGAAGTCGGCTCGTCTGATGACGTCGCCGCCTCCTCCTCTGAAGTCGGCTCGTCTGATGACGTTGCCGCCTCCTCCTCTGAAGTCGGCTCGTCTGATGACGTCGCCGCTTCCTCCTCTGAAGTCGGCTCGTCTGATGACGTCGCTGCCTCCTCCCCTGAAGTCGGCTCGTCTGACGTCGCCGCCTCCTCCCCTGAAGTCGGCTCGTCCGACGACGTCGCCGCCCCTGAAGTTGGCTCGTCTGGGGATGCTCTCTGCTCTCAAGAGGCCGATGCTCCATCCAGCCCGGCGCCTCCACGGCCTCCGGTTCCGATGGTGGTTTTGAGAGCCACGCCGGCCCAGCCTGCAAAGACTTTGTCACCGGTCCAGCCTGCAGAGCTCCTCTATCGTAGACGCAGGTCCTCAAGAGTCCGTCCTCGTCTCCTCCTCTGCCGCAGGCGCCGGCCTCCAAGGGCCCGTCGCCTCCTCTTCTGCCGCAGGCGCCGGCCTCCAAGGGCCCGTCGCCTCCTCTTCTGCCGCAGGCGCCGGCCTCCAAGGGCCCGTCGCCTCCTCTTCTGCCGCAGGCGCCGGCCTCCAAGGGCCCGTCGCCTCCTCGTCTGCCGCAGGCGCCGGCCTCCACGGGCCCGTCGCCTCCTCGTCTGCCGCAGGCGCCGGCTCCCGGACTCTGCCGTGCCCTGCCGCCTCTCCATCGTCCTCTGGGCCCTCCCTCCGGGTCCCCCTCCCCCCGCCCTGCTCCTGGTTCCTGTGGGCGTCTGGAATCCGCCCTTTGAGGGGGGGGGGTACTGTCACACCCTGTCCTGTCTTCTCCTAGGTTGTAGTCTGTGTCTCCGTTAATTGCTCCCACCTGCCTCTTGTTTCCCAATCACCATAGCTCCTGTTCCTCGTGTATTTAAACCCCTTCTGTTCTGTGTTCCTTGTGGTGTCATTGTTTCATTGTCCAGCGTGCTTAATGAACCCTTGTTAATCGTTTCTACCTGCCTGCCTGTTTCCTCCCCGGTCTGGATCCACGCCTTTCCTCCGCTCCACTCCGCAGCACGTCGTGACACTTCTTCAAAACTGTTGGTGTTTGAACACCACCTGACATCAATGTGTGCAGACCTCTCAGCTTTTGACTCTTCTATCAAATCCAGTGTTACAGTTAGCATCATCGAAAATGATCTACTTGATTGGAGGCAATGGCACCACTAGACTGTTTTCAAAGAAAAGTTTTTATGCTGACATTAAAGCATATGTTTCACATAACTCATATCAGTCATAGTCATAGTTTTGATGTCTTTCACAATGTGTTCTATTATTTTAGAACTGATGGAGTCGATCAGTTTGTTTTGGATTGGTTTGCCAAGATAACTAACGTGACTGCCAGCTCCACTTACTACTCTGCTAACATGCTGCTTCATCACTGGATCGAATTTGACTATAAGCTCCACATCTTGTAGAAAATTTCCATTGTCGGGTTCCTTTAGTGTGTCTGTGGACCCCCTAAATGCCATGTTTCTTTCAGCTAAAGACTGCATTATTGCCACCAGCTGAGCACAACACACAATGGAACAAACCAGAAAAGCACTACTCCAACAAAGGATAAGGAACAACATAACTAAACAGAAACAAGTGGAAAATGAACTGGAAAAAAAAGATTCCTGGATCTAAAAATGGATTTACAAACTGGATGGGAAAACAGAAAAACAAACAAAATGACACATGATAGAGCAACAAGAAAGAGTTGAACAAAGTTAAGAAATGACATAAAGAAGTTAAACAAACTATTTGACAAGAAAAAGAAGAAAGAACAACAAGATCTCACAAAACTAAAGCACATCCTGAGTGTCCGTCTTCTGAAATCTGTGGTCCACACTTTCATCACTTCAAGGCTGGATTACTCTAACTCCTGCTTATACGGCATCAGTAAAGCAGCTCTTTCTAGACTTCAGCTGGTCCAGAATTAAGCAGCTAGGTTCCTGACTGGAGCTGAAAGAAGACAACACATTTCACCAATTCTGAAATCTCTCCACTGGTTGCCCATGCAGTTCAGGATAAATTTCAAAATTTTGCTTCTGACTTACAAATCCTTGAACCATCAAGCTCCTCCATATCTGTGTGAACTTGTCCATTACTGCAATCTGCCGCGTGCTCTCAGGTCCGAAGATAAGCTCCTCCTAGCTGTTCCGAATGCACGTTTAAAAAGCCGTGGAGAAAGGGCTTTCTCTGTCTGTGCTCCCAAGCTGTGGAACGCATTACCACTACTAGTGAGGCAAGCACCAACAGCTAGCATTTTTAAATCACGCATGAAAACTCACTACTTCAACCCAAGCCCCCACAATGCGGCTCCAAAAATGGTCCCATCCCGGAAGTAAGAAAAAGTGCAGTTCCACCCTCATCCGCTGGGGGCTGGTACCAGAAGCGAGCAAATCCTCATTGACTCCCATGTTAAAAATGCCATTTTCACAGCAGAAATAAACATGTTTACAGCCTGGTACCAAAACATGATTTTTGTCTAAATTATCTAGTTTATACTCATGACAACTCTGAGGGGGGTGAATTTGTTTCTCACTCTTCTGTTTAAGTGTATTGAAAGCCTAAATTTCTGTATAATTAATGAGCATCCGACACACGTGACCACCGCCTCAGACCCACGTGACCACAGAGCTAGCTCCGTGGAAAGGCCTCAGTACAGCCTCGGTCTCTCCTGGAAACTGTTTCGGGATTTTGAGTCTCTGTGCTTGTGAATTCTGTTTTGGATAATATTGGTGCAATTGTTGGACAAAATTACTTGCTGTGGCATTAATTGCACTAATAGAGCGTCCAAGGAGTCTCCACTTCATTTTTTTTTCGGTAAGTTAAAATCTATATTTGTATTTTATGTCACTGCCGCCTTTAAACTAGCTGAGTTTACAGAAGTAGTTAGCTAACTATCAGTTTAACATGTAGCATGTACTGTTTAACCATGAAATTTAAATGTAAAATACGGTAAAATAACTAATAGGGCATATTTCGATGGGTAAAAGGGTAAAGGTGTTTTCATCTGAACCCTTAAAATCTCCAGCAGGCTACGCTGCACTATTGAACTTAGCGACGTGACATGTCTCTGAGAAAGCGTAAAAACACGGACGCTTCTTCTGAAGCGGGAAAATAACACTTCTTCTTAAGCAGAGCAGGATGTCGCCTCGGCTCGTTCACGGCCGAGCCGGACTGAGCTCGATAACATTGACCAAGCACAGCCACTGGGTCGTTGGAGCTACCACCAGGCCTGCTGAAGGAACACCAGCAAGTTTCATCAGACTCGTAAAGTTTGTTTTTGCTGGGGACCCCCTGTATTTTACCGCTCCCTCCTGCAGTCTTCCCCTATTAAAATTTAAAATGTGTAACTTTATGTATTTTGATGAATGACTGAGGCCTAGTCCACACGTAGCCGGGGTTTTTAAAAAACGAATATTCGCCCCTCCAAAAACTTGCATCCACACCACCGTAGTGTGTTTACACTAGCCGACAGCATGGATGCCCTCAGAGCTGCGCTCTGTCACTACCCGATCCATCAATTGTCCAAGCGCTTTTTGCTTGTTTGTTTTTGCAAGCGGAATTACTGCTCCTTGCGGAAGACCACCGGCTACGTGTGGACAGGGCCTAATATTCATGTTAAACTAAAACGTTAGGCATTTAGGGGGAAAAAACAAAATAATAAACATTATACAGATGTCAAATAAATCAAACTGTAATTAAACTATATATTTTCAAAGTCTCGATTCTGGATAAAATCCAACAACATATGCTTTATAAATAACAAAAACTACACATGGCTTTTACACACACACACACACACACACACACACACACACACACACACACACACACACACACACACACATGCATGCACGCAAGCACATTCACTCACATACACACACAGTGCTCTGGTGTACCAGTGTGTTCATGAAACCAAAGAAGTCCAATTGCCTTCTTTAAAAATCCATTTGATGTCATACTGAACAACTGTTGTATTTGATTCTAATTTGAATGATTCTGTTTCAGGTGGAAATGCTGTGTGATTCCTGTGCCATGTGGCCCATGACCTGTGTCAGCCAGTTCTGGATGTGGCCTTGCTGAGTTCTCTGTAGCAAGGTTTTCTGGCGCTTGGGGCCGTTCCAGAGTGCACCTGGTCCTTGGCGGTCTCGCACTTCATATCCCAGCACACGCACGAACACATGCTTGTTGATGTTTGTTGTTCATGATGTTTGTGGTTCATGGTTTACATGTTTATAGTTGTTCATCCCACGTTTTCTTGATGACTCTTAGAAATGTTTCTTCACAGGTGCAGCTGCTGGTTGCTGTTTTTATGTTGGTTTCCTAGTTGTATAAATTTTTCCTCCTATTTACTTGTTTATCCCACACTTTCTGTATACCTGTATTTTGTTGTTTTTCAATAAAGAATGACTAATTATTTAAGTTTGGTTTTTGTTGCACACAAATATCTACAAAGCTAATATTTACATAACAAGTATGATTGGGTTTTGCATACGGCACTCTGTTTATTTTAGTAAGATTTTTAAACCAAGTAAAAATAGTAAAGAACACATTTCTATTGGCTGCTAAGAAACTGTTGGGATTTAAAATGGGCCTGTTGTACAAATAACTTGTAAATGATTATTCCTCACTTTGTAGTCTTAACCAAAGAAATTCCAGTAATTGAGCAAAAACATTTATTTTTTTACACTGCATTTTATAAAACAACAGGGCACAAAGTGTCGACACAATAAAAAAAAACGTAAAATATTAAAAGGTTGTCTCCGAGGGTCTCTGCAGCTCTCTGGGCACCACGCCTCACGTAGCTGTCTCCAATGATCCAAATGGCTATGGAGAAAAAATAACAGGTTTGTCATAATTGTTTAAAGTACAAAACCATACATGAAGTGGTCAAGACAGGTATTTGGAACTTACACTTGCTGCGTTGTGTAGCTGATGTTGGAGACACACAGGCTGCCATGGTGACCTTTAAACAGATCTAAGAAAAAAATGTAATAAAAGAATGAAACTTAAAAACTCCCAGATCTCATGTCATATTTACTAATCAGCTATGGCTGATTTATTGTTTGGATCACTGTGAGTTACACTAATTCTAATATATTTTTATTTCTATTACACAAACATACTTTTTAACTGTTATTTTCACATAACTGTTATCAGGCTCTCTTGTTCTGGTTCTCATGATAATTCCCTACCTAACCTTACCCAAGAATGACTTCCCCTGTCCCGCTGGGAGGGTTTCAAACACTGCCAGCATCTGTTGGAGCTTGTGGCGGGGTGCTGAGGGCCGGCTCCAGCCCAGGAATGAGCTCTCCTCGCCGGCCGGGAGGGTTTGAAACACCGCCATCCTCTCCTCTGCTGGCTGGAGACCATGACGCACTGTTGTTCATTCTGTTATGGTTACCGGTGCTTGTGTTGCAATGTGAAACGCTTGGTCTCAGATTTTGTAAGAAAAATAATAAAATGTCCCCCCAAAATATGACTTAAATATATTTTCTCTTCTTCATTATACACTTAATGGCTGGTGCGACTCAGGAGCGATAGCCCGGAGAATATGGTACTGAAAACTTGCTCAAAGCAAAATGTTTTCATTATGGAAACAAATTATAAACTTACCGATTTTATACTTTTTTTAATCCAGGTACTTTTCACGAAAAGGCGCCGAAAACCTCCACCTAAACTTCGTGTTAGGTTCAGGTCCATGGGTGTTCCCCAATTAGCTCCGGTAGGGTTGAAGCTAGGTGGCTACATCCGTTAGCTCGGCTCCCACCTCCGCGTTAGCTTTAGGTTATCCAGGGTTAGCTCGTAGCTAGTTCGCCCGGGTGTCGTCACTCGATCCCAGCCTTACAGCCCCACCCTCAGCTCCTCCTCTTATCCCTTTTATGGAATTGTCTGGGCTGGACGGAACCTGTGACACGGTCAAAATGGTGGTGGTGGCCACCTCCCATTATAGACAAAAACGTGTTATTGGAGCCTATGGAATCGTTTTGTCCAGTATGTACAGTATATGCTTCAACCTAGCGTATACCACATAATTATGAACCTCACTTACAACTACATTGTTTAAAAATGGAATTCACAATATCAACTTCCGTATTATTGAGGTTCTTTTTTTTTAAATGTTTTTCTTATTTTTTATTCTCCTTGTGTTTTATTGATTTTTAACTGTTAGTTTTAGGAATTTTGTTGTATTTCCTTTTTATCTTTTATCTCTGCTCTACATGACTGTATAACGCCGGTTTAATTAACTAACATTTTTAGTGTACAGCGCCTTGTTTGGTTGTAATGCCTTGTTGAATGCGCTTTATAAATAAAATTGGAATTGGAAATGGAATTGTGCCCCAGGATGCCAGAACAGACGTGGACGAGATAAGAGAAGAGCCTTCTACAGGATTCCCCAAGATCCGGAACGCCGCAAACGTTGGATCATCGCAATGAAACACGCTTGCCTCCAGGCTAAAATGAAGCTGTGGGATCCCGAGAGTAAATGTTTTCGGCTATGGAGCAACCACTTCATATCAGGTACTTAAACCAACGTTTCCTCAACTGTGTATGGTATTTATTTTAAATGCTTTTATTACGATTATTAGTGAGCTTCCTAAACTTATTTTGGCGTGGCTTTTTCTGTCTTATTACTCATAGCAACAAGTAAACGTCACGTAAAACGTTGCCTCGTGATTTCTGCGTGCTGCCGTTTACGTGTTTTATGATCACAGCAATTAACCAGCTAAGCTGTATTTCCTTTTTAAGCAATGGTTGATCAATTGTCAGATCACACATAAAAAGCACTTTGGATTGTTATTATCTGTCTCATCGAGACAGATCTCAGACAGATCCTGAGATGCTCCTGCCTGACATATTTATTTTATTCATGGAAAAAAATCAGACTAGTGATTTCTCTTGGCGTTCAGTTTATGCATTCAAACAGCACAGCACTCTATTTAAACTACTTACATGTAAATCTATGTTATTTGTGTTTTTGTTTAATTTGTTTTATAAATTATAAATGTCAGGGTCTCACATCCGGTAAGAGGACCGCTCTGACAGATTCTGGCGTTTTTAAAAAGTATCGTAGGGGCACGGTAAGGGTAGAAGATGTTTAGTCTATTTAATTTCTTACTATATTAAACGATTTCTTCGGTTTTAAAGTGTGAAGTAAACTCCGGAGTAAAATCCAAGCCAGTCCCATTCATTTGGTTTACCTTTGTTGCCTGCCAACATGGCATCTACTCTCTGTGAATCACGTGATGTCCGGAGCTCTATGGATGACAACACACTGATCTCACATGATGTTACATCCCGGTTCACAAAAACACCAACCCAGGCAACCATCACTATAGTAGTTAACAGGATCAGACAAGACCAAACTTTACATAAAAGGACAAACCTCACAGCAAACCTCACAGTAGCACGGTTATTAGAACTGGTAGCAAACTGCACTTATTTCACTTAGAACCATATACAAACAACTAGAAGACATCACCATGGGAAACTCGCTATCAGCCACCCTTTGGGAGTTCTTCATGGAAGATCTGGAACAGAAAGCCATTGCCACCCATCAGACCATCTGGTCACTGAGCTCAGCGCAGCTCGCTGTCAGCGCGCACGTGAGTTGGACAGCGAGCTTAAGATGTGTAGATCGGGGGCTTGGAGTGCATCGCAGAACCAGAGCACATGCGGGAAGATTCATCTCACTGTGTTTTCCAAACCCTGTCTCTCAGAGAGACTTGTCACTTAGAAAATGTTCCCTGATTATGAAACTTTGGCTGAATAGCACTTGTTCCTGTCTCCAATGTGGCGATGCATCCATGAGCCTGTCTGAGGAAAAAGTCCAGAACCTCATATCCTCTTCAGCTCAGAAAGCTCCTACAGAGACATCTGATTACGCTTAAGCAGGTGACTGGTCAACTGTTGGACCCGTTCAGGTTTACACAGACAATCACATTTAGAATTGGCATACAGGTAAAAATGAATGCAGTAAAATAAAATATATTTAAATTAAACATTCATTCATTAGTTTACAAGCAGAGAGCCGCATCAGATGTGTGGCAAGATGGAGAAACGAGGGCCCGGGCGGGATTCGATCCCCAGGCTCCCGGGTGAGAGACATGCGCGCTAACCAGTCAGTCAAAGGGGCATCCCCTTGGTGAAGTAGCCAGGGTGCATGATCAGTCGGGACACTGTGACAGGACGCTCACACTGCCACAGATGGAAGAAAGAGCCGCGGGTTGCCGACCCCTGACCTAGCTACACACACGTAAGTGAGGGGAGCATATCCAGAACTGGGCTGACCCAGGCCATGGCCCACTGGGGCAGAAGGAAACCAGAATCTAAAGGCAACTCCACCTGACACAGAAGAATTTAAATAAGAATCAAATTCTATTTGGGTTCAATATGATGTCATAACTGTTCTGATTATGGAAGATGGACTCAGATTAATTCAATTCAATTCAATTCAAGTTTATTTATATAGCGCCAAATCACGACAAGAGTCGTCTCAAGGCACTTCACATAATAAACATTCCAATTCACAGTTCATTAAGTCAATCAGAAATAATGTTTCCTATATAAGGAACCCAGCAAATTGCATCAAGTCACTGACTAGTGTCAGTGACTATACAGCAATCCTCATACTAAGCAAGCATGCAGCGACAGTGGAGAGGAAAACTCCCTTTTAACAGGAAGAAACCTCCAGAGAATCCTGGCTCAGTATAAGCAGCCATCCTCCACGACTCACTGGGGATCGAGAAGACAGAGCAGGCAGACAAAGACACAGACACACACAGACACAGACACACACACACACACACACACACACACACACACACACACACACACACACACACACACACACACACACACAGACACGCACACGCACGCGCATGCACACATTAGTAGATTAGTATGGAAGCCCATTCCTGCCACTCAGACTAAAAAAATTATCTCATAATTATGACTTAATAGTTAGCTAAGTCATAATTATGAGTTAGCTAATTATCTCATAATTATGAGATAATTAGCTAACTCATAATTATGACTTAGCTATCTCATAATCATGAGATTGTCACGACCAGAACTTGGAAGACCCGTGATGACACCAAACACAGTAAAAGTTCATGAAAAGTCTTTAATGGATGTGGCGTTACCAGAGGAGTGCGAGGCTGGAGACAGTCGGAGAGGAGGCGTGGGTCAAAAACCAGAACGAGGCGAAGCAGGTAAATGGAGAAGGCTAGAGAAGGGGTCAAAGGCAGGCGAGGGTCAAGATGGCAGGCAGAGTCCTAGGCAGAGGTCAGGCGTGAAAACGAGGTCCGGAGGCTGTGATCAGGCAAGGTGCAAGGCTGGAAAATCTACTGGCAAAGAGTGTTCAATAATCTGGCAGGGGACTGGTGGCTGGCAGGTGAATATATAGCAGGGGGAGCAGGTGTGTGTAATGAGCTGATGACAGGGACAGGTGAGATGAATGAAGTGGCTGAGGGCTTGATGAGGAGGCAGAAGAGGTAGAGTAGGGTGTAAGACTGGGAGGCATGACAGAGATTCTATCTCATTATTATGACTTAGCTATCTCATAATTATGAGATAAATTCTGCTGGCCTCCACGGACTTCCATTTTTGTGATTCCTTATTTTTCAGCCGGCAGCACACAACTTTGTTCGCGCTGAGTGGTGAGAATGGCTATTTGTACGCGTTGCTGCAAGACCTCTCAAGAATAATGATTAACGATGTACAACAAATCTTTCTTGCCTCGCCAAAGCGCCAAAATCAAGTATGGACAAAGCTCGTATTGTATGTGTCCGGCTACATACACAGCTATGAAGGTAAGCTAACAAACCTCTGCTCTGTGTTACTAACGATGCTACATGCTAGCTCTTTACTAGCCTAAGTTAACAGCACAAGGAAATGTTACTGGAGTGACAACTAAAGGTCATGGGTGTTTTTTGTGTCTGATATGAAAAACCATATTTTATATGTTATTCTCAGTTTTAAACAAGTAGTCAGGAGAAGTCACGGTTAGGTTCGTGTGTTTCAGGTCAATGAGGAAAAACCAGAAGCCCCACTGTCTGAGTGTAGGGAAACGTTACCCTGCAGGTTCAGTGCAGGATTGATTCAGGTTCAAAAGAAGCCTGTTCATGTTTTTAAACGTCCCATTTTTGCGAGTCATATCATTGCTCTTAGTTTGATAACAGGTTAATGACATCCCTGAACTATGTGTGTCCTGTGGTAACAGAGATAAAATGTGTCCCAGAAAGAATGTAGTAAGTAAAGTTTGTATAAATAGCATGTCGCAGAAAGTCAGCAATTACAGGGAGTACAGAATTATTAGGCCACTTCCTTTCCTTTGGCAAAATGGGTCAAAAGAAGGACTTGACAGGCTCAGAAAGGTCAAAAATGGTGAGATATCTTGCAGAGGGATGCAGCAGTCTTAAAATTGCAAAGCTTCTGAAGCGTGATCATCGAACTATCAAGCGTTTCATTCAAAATAGTCAACAGGGTCGCAAGAAGCGTATGGACAAACCAAGGTGCAAAATAACTGCCCATGAACTGAGAAAAGTCAAGCTTGCAGCTGCCAAGATGCCACTTGCCACCAGTTTGGCCATATTTCAGAGCTGCAACATCACTGGAGTGCCCAAAAGCACAAGGTGTGCAATACTCAGAGACATGGCCAAG
This sequence comes from Nothobranchius furzeri, assembly GCF_043380555.1. Classification (NCBI taxonomy): domain Eukaryota; kingdom Metazoa; phylum Chordata; class Actinopteri; order Cyprinodontiformes; family Nothobranchiidae; genus Nothobranchius; species Nothobranchius furzeri. The sequence continues at coordinate 107,374,407 of NC_091741.1, forward strand.
GTAAGAAAGGCTGAAAGACGACCACCACTGAACAAGACACACAAGCTGAAACATCAAGACTGGGCCAAGAAATATCTCAAGACTGATTTTTCTAAGGTTTTATGGACTGATGAAATGAGTCTTGATGGGCCAGATGGATGGGCCCGTGGCTGGACTGGTAAAGGGCAGAGAGCTCCAGTCCTACTCAGACGCCAGCAAGGTGGAGGTGGAGAACTGGTTTGGGCTGGTATCATCAAAGATGAGCTTGTGGGGCCTTTTCGGGTTGAAGATGGAGTCAAGCTCAACTCCCAGTCCTACTGCCAGTTTCTGGAAGACACCTTCTCCAAGCAGTGGTACAGGAAGAAGTCTGCATCCTTCAAGAAAAACATGATTTTCATGCAGGACAATGTTCCATCACACGCGTCCAAGTACTCCACAGCGTGGCTGGCAAGAAAGGGTATAAAAGTAGAAAAACTAATGGCATGGCCTCCTTGTTCACCTGATCTGAACCCCATTGAGAACCTGTGGTCCATCATCAAATGTGAGATTTACAAGGAGGGAAAACGGTACACCTCTCTGAACAGTGTCTGGGAGGCTGTGGTTGCTGCTGCACGCAATGTTGATGGTGAACAGATCAAAACACTGACAGAATCCATGGATGGCAGGCTTTTGAGTGTCCTTGCAAAGAAAGGTGGCTATATTGGTCGCTGATTTGTTTTTTGTATTGTTTTTGAATGTCAAATGTATATTTGTGAATGTGGAGATGTTATATTGGTTTCACTGGTAAAAATAAATAATTGAAATGGGTACGTATTTGTTTTTTAAGTTGCCTAATAATTATGCACTGTAATAGTCACCTGCACACACAGATAAAATAAAATAGCTAAAACTTAAAACAAACTAAAAACTACTTCCAAAAACATTCAGCTTTGATATTAATGAGGTTTTTGGGTTCATTGAGAACATGGTTGTTGTTCAATAACAAAATTATTCCTCAAAAATACATCTTGCCTAATAATTCTGCACTCCCTGTAGATGACTCACAGAAGCACAACATTGTTGAGTTCTTTTATTTTTTTTCATTACTTGTTCTACTCTATTTTAAAATGAGTAAAGTGAAGTTAATCATCAATGTTTGTCTCTCTTTAAATGCAGTAGTACTCTTAGCAAATATTCTGTCTTTTAATAGATTGTGCTAAGGGATTCAAAGCCGGTGTACTTGTGCAGGTGCAGCCTTGTGATGTCATGTGGCAGCTCAACTCTACCAGACGGCACATTTCTCCCAGCTGAAACTTACATCGGCCCCCCAGTGTTGAGCTGCACAGAAACTGAACCACAGTGTCACAAAACAGGGACCAAGGTTACAATCTTTTGATTATACTTTTATTATGTGTATACATATTTCTGTTATAAGCTTTAAACTTGTTTTTATTTGGAAACAAGGTATTAAACCAGGTCCAGTTAATGACATGGTCATTATATCAGCCAGAACAAGAGAGAGGAGACCGGTAGAATGAACAAGGTATGTTTTTCTTTCTGGGCTGCACGTACACACACACACACACACACACACATGCACACACCCCATTTGACTTTTGTTTTTTTTTTCCCTAGAAGCAGTTTGTAAAAAGGAGTCGGCTTCCCCGATGACAGACAGCTTCGTTCTGATGGTGCTGGAGGCGTACCACGGACTTGGTGCAGATGAGGCTCCCGTGATCACAACCATGGCTGTCTCTGGTGATGTACCTCAGGTTGGGTCCACTTTTGGTTCGGTGCAGGAGGGAAGCGGGCCATCTTACCAACTACCAGTGAGGACGGCCCCAGGACGCGTCCACACAAAGATAACCCTTCTCTCCCACAACTGTCACTCTCTCATTACAGACTGGGACCCTCTACATGTGCATTTGTGTTTACTGAACATCATCATTTCACATCCCTCACAACATCATTGGGGAAATCATACGAAGCTGAGAACAGGACACAATAGAGGTTCTGTGTGGAGGGGCACCAACTAAGGCAGGGGTTGGTAACCCGCGGCTCTAGAACTGCATGCGGCTCTTTCATCCATCTGATGCGGCTCTCTGCTTGTAAACTAAAGCCCCATTCCCACCTGTGCCGGGTCGGCCCGGCCCGGCCCGAGTGCTTCCTCACCCTCCTCAAGTCCCTGCCCCGGAATGCGGACATGGTGTCGGTCCCCAGAAATTGGCGGGAGAAATTGGCGCTAAGATGTCAGTGAGGTCATATATCAGCGACTATTCAAGCCGCCCTGTGTTGTTGACACCTTGTAAACAATGGAGAACTTCGTGGTGATAGTTTTCATGGTTCTGCGCTTGTGGCTCGTTTTGGGGGCCAGACTCCGCGCCAGACAGGCCGAAAGGCGTCGGCTTCGCCAGCTGAGGAGGGATGAGAGAAGGATGAAATCTGCAAAGCGTCTCTGAGGCATGCAGGAAGCCATTCTGAAGCAGTACAACACATTGCTGCGATTACGACAACGCAGACGACGCATCCTGGTAATTGCTAAAAGTCCAATGCTGACGTGCGTGTTTAATACACTTCAAGTTAATAAAATACGTTTCATTTTTTTTAGATGGCTATTTTGGAAGGCTCCAGCCGCAGACGCGTGATCTGGTCACTCAACCGATCCTCTGACTGGTGGGATAATTACGTGCCTCGTTACACGGAAGCGCAGTGGCTGCAGCACTTCAGAATGTCTGAGGAGACGTTCATTTTCCTGTGCAACAAACTGCGGCCAGCATTGCAGCGAAAAGACACTTTCTTCCGTGAGTGTGTGCCTCTGAGGAAGATTGTGGCTATTGCTTTGTGGAAATTTGCCACAGGTTCAGATTACAGACCCATCAGTGTTCTGTTTGGTGTTGGCATCTCAACTGTTGCCAAGTGTGTGAAGGACTTTTGTGCTGCTGCAGAAGCATTGCTGTTGCCGGAACTGATTCATTTACCCGATGAGGGTAAATTTCGGGAGATAGCATCCTATTTTGAGAGCAGGTGGGGGTTGCCACAGTGTGTGGGTGCTATTGATGGCTCACACATCCCCATCATAGCACCCAGAAACTTTCACACAGACCATTTCAACCGGAAAGGGTGGCACTCACTCATCTTGCAAGCTGTGGTTGATGGAAAGGGACTGTTTTGGAATGTTTTTGCAGGGCTTCCAGGGAGCATGCATGACGCGAGGGTCCTGAGACTTTCCTCCGTCTGGGATTTGGCAAGCCGTGGGAATCTCTTCCCTGACCATTCCATCCAAATTGCTGGCATTGATTTTGGATACTGCATCCTGGGTGACTCTGCTTACCCGCTACAAGACTGGCTGCTGAAACCCTTCACAGACACTGGGCGACTGACAGAGCAGCAACTTCTTTATAACAAGAAGTTCAGCCGGGCACGTGTGGTGGTTGAAAATGCCTTTGGTAGGCTGAAGGGAAGGTGGCGTTGCCTGCTGAAAAGGAATGACTGTGATGTCAGTCTGGTGCGTTCCATGATTCTGACCTGCTGTGCCCTGCATAATCTGTGTGAGAGCCACGGGAAGCATTATGACAATGTGTGGACGACAGAAACAGAATACCCTGAACCTGTGGCTGCACCCCCACCGCCACAAAACACAAGAGAAGTGGGAGGGAGAGCAAAGCGTGATGCTCTGATGATGCACCTTGTGGGGCAGCAGTGATTTAATTTCATTTGACTGAATGTTTTGCCCAAATAAAGTTTTCTCCACGCAGCTAATGTTTGACCCTTGAACTTTTTAATGCACCACCACCTAAACATTGTAAACATGAGCAAATATATTTCATGAGTTTGTATTAAGTCAAGTGTGGACTATACACATTTGAGCATCTGGTACTTCTAAACACGCCTGCTGACAAATAAAGGAAATACTCTTAAATCCAAATAAATTATATGGACATCATGTCCAGAATAATGCAGATCAGCTAGATAAAGCTGACTTAAGCAATTGTTCTATGCACATCCAAGGCTTAGCCATATGACTCAAGTCGTTAAGGCAAGTGCAGGTAAATATTTGGACTCTACATTGCCTGACAAAAGTTCTTAATAGCCAAGTGTGGGGGGCACATTTGAGCTTCTGATCCTGCTCTACACTCCTGCTGACATATAACCTAATCTTGTCTACACTGACACCTACCTGGTATTTATTCCTATATAAATCTGAGTTGAATAAAGCAAATACCCAAGGCTGGTGTATGCTATTTTAGCACAAAGTTTTATATTGGACCTTTCCACTTCACATTCTGTGAACAGAACAATGATGGATTACACGTTGCATTGTCAAACACTTTATTGCACATCTAACAAAATAAAAGAAAATCAGGTCATTTGGTTGATTTTTCAACAGCAGACACCAAACTGCGCAGCACATCCAAAAAGGAGTCGTTAAATTGCTGCTGTGCCATCCTCTCCTCTCGTCTCTCCTCCCTGTCCAGGCGTCTGTCCTCTGCATCTGCCTCCATTTGCTGCTCCATTAGAGCGTTCATCCTCCTCGCTGTCTCCAGGAACCCCGCGTCACTCTCCACCAGCGTCTCCAACAATGGTGACACGCTGGTGCTCCCCCGCTTCCTTTTTCCTGAATAAACGCCAAGAAGATGTATATGTAATCACACGCGCTTGTCATATTTTGATGTTGTTGTTGCAAATGAACTCACCGTAGCGTGGTCTGCTGCCCACCGACGGAGCTGAGACGCTCGGGCTGCAGCTACGGCCGCAGTCGGCAGTTGAGGGCCCAGCGTCCATGTCCCTGGTGTCGGGCACATCCTGGCTCCCATCGGCGCACATTTCCAGAGTTGTATCTTTTATAATGAGAAAACTGTTACTTAATATGCACAAATAACAAGTACTAACCGAAGAAGTTAATGGGCTAGCTAGGCTAGTAGGCATGCCACAACTAGCCTGGAGTTAGCCTAGCCTTTTGTCGCCTAGCCTGTTGTTGTTGTTATGTCGCACATCAGCGCTACCCAAAGCTAGCATAGCATTTCGTCCGCACTATAGTACAGTGTAGCACAAACGGAGGTCATATTATTACTTATTATGATAAGTGCTCACTCACCGTTGTCCTGAGGTCCCGTGTTAGCTGGAGTGGCTGTGTCCACGCCACTCTCGCGGCCATTACTCACTGGCTTCTCACCATAAATGGCGTCCATTTCGGCAAACCACTTCCACTGCCGTCTGTCTGCTCCACTCCTGCTGTTGTGGGCCTTGACGGACCTGTACTCAGCTTTGAGCTTTTTTATTTTTTCTCGGCACTGCTTTGAGGTGCGTTCAAAGCCGTGGGTGAACATCGCAATCCCCTGAAAGATCTATTCGTTACGCACCGTGCCGTCCAGTTCGCGCTGGATTCTCTCGTCGCTGAGCAAAGTGAGGAGGGTTCTATTTTGTCTAGTCTTAGCCCTTAAGCGAGCTGCTATTGGAAGGGTGATCTCAGCATCAGCCAATCATGAAGAGCTTAAATGTACGCCCACCACGTGGGCACCCCTTGTGGGTATATAAGTGGAGCGACTCCACTGCTCGCCTCCGTTTTCTCTTCACGCCAAGCTTAAGAGCTTCCTTTAAGAGCAATTATACAAGAAAAATCTACTCACCGACCATGTCCAGCGACGCCAGGACCTGCCCGGCCTGCCAGACTGGCTTCATCTCCAGCGGCGACCTGCACGCCAAGTGTGAGGTCTGTCTCGGGGCTCACCACGCTGGCCTGGCCTTGACCCCCAGGCCTCGTGCCCGTTTTGTACCGCTCTGCCCGTGGCTGAAAAGGTCCGCCGGGTCGAGTACTTCACCCCCTCCACAGACGAGGAAATTCCGGTGGCTGGCACGTACTCGCTGGAAAAGGCGTTACGGTTCTTCAACGTCGGCCAGGAGCCGGCTGGCTCCTACCGACTGGACGATGTCATCGACAGCGAGGAGTACGACGAAGCTGGCTGCCATAGCCCTTCTTCCCTCCTGTACAACACGGAGGTCGAGAAGCCTCGTGAGGAGTACGACGAGGCTGGCTGCCGCAGCCATTATTCCCTCCTGTACAACACGGAGGTCGACCACGAGGCTGGCTGCCATAGCCCTTTTTCCCTCCTGTACAACACGGAGGTCGACGAGCCTTGTGAGGAGTACGACGAGGCTGGCTGCCGCAGCCATTATTCCCTCCTGTACAACACGGAGGTCGACGAGCCTTGTGAGGAGTACGACGAGGCTGGCTGCCGCAGCCATTATTCCCTCCTGTACAACACGGAGGTCGATGAGCCTTGTGAGGAGTACGACGAGGCTGGCTGCCGCAGCCATTATTCCCTCCTGTACAACACGGAGGTCGACGAGCCTCGCTCAGCGGGTCCTTCTGCTCCAGTGGTTTCTTGCTCCTCCCTGCCAGCAGTTAGAGCGCTGCTCCAGGAGCTGCCCGCCATCATCTCCGCGGCTGCGACCCGCAGGGGGCTAGCCGTTCCAGAACTGGCTCCCCTGAGGCTGATGAATTGGCGGAAATTTTCGGGGCAACACAGACGCGCTGTCCAGACCCCGTCTGGCCGCGCTTCCCCGCTGCCATGAGCTGCTGGTCCGCCACCTTCTCCAAGCCTGCCAGGCTCGAGGCGCCAATTTCCACATATGCACCCATTACCAAGGTCGAGGGCTTCTCCGACCAGGGCTGGCCATCCGTTCCTCCACTGGAGCCGGACTTGGCCTCGCTGTGTGGCGTCAAGAACCACCTCACTGGACCGCGAGCAGTTCCCGCTAAGCATGACCAGCTGCTGAGGCGGCTCGCCGATCGCGCACACCAGTGCGCCTTCCAGACCGGCGCTGCAGGAAATAACATCGCCTTCTCGCCTTTGGCGTTTCCAAAATGGTGGAGGAGCTTGACTCTCCTGTCGAGTCAAAAACCATCATTACTAAAACTGCTGATGCCATCCTCAATCTGTGCGCTGCTCACCGGTTCTGCTCGCATTGCTGCCTGGCAGACCCTTATCCAGTGGCCTTGTGGCTCATGGCCCTGCCCTCCATTCCTGAACACCTGCACAGAGAGATGCTGGAAGGCCACATCACCTCTGACGTTCTGTTTGGTCCCCATCTTACGAGCGTCATCTGGAGGGCTCAGCGGCTGAACTTTCAGCCACGGTGCGAGACCTGGTCCACTCTCGGTCAGCCTCGCACTCCGGCCGTTCCCCCAGAGGATGGGACGAACGGCGCGGAAACTCCATGCGCCCAGCTGCACGGTCCGCCCCGCGGAGCCGGCCTCCCGCTGAGGCGGGACCAGGGATTTGGCGGCCAACGGTTCCGAACGAGCTAGCAGACACAGCCTTGGCAGACACAGGAACCTCGCCGAAAACAACCACGAAAACGACACTTTGGGCGGAATGTGTGTGCTTATGGCTGCAATGTTAACTCTGTGAATTATTTTGGTTTTGAAATAAAACCCAAAAAACGTCACATCGAGAGCCGAATCCTACAGTCCTCTGCAGAACCTTCTGCCGAATCCTCACACATGATGTTCCCCGCACCAAGCACTGTAGCACATCTGCATGTTCACACAGTCGGACTAAGTCATGTTACACGGTTAGCTGTAAGGGTGCGCTCCATTTGCGCACCGCCCCCAGCCTACGGCCAGGCCCGACTCATCCCGCTTCCCCCCACAACGTTGGGTGGGACGGGATGTCATGGCACTGTCGCGACCACGCGCAAAGCGCGCACATTGCGCGGCTCCATCCCTGGCACTTTGACGTCCCCGTGCACGGGCCCGGTTCCCACTCGTCCTTCATGGACTCCACGCTTTGCGGTGCGGATCAGCCTCTTCCAGCTGTTTCACACTCGCCCTTTCGAGCACAGCCCTCCATGGGTCGCTCCCAGTTCTCTGGTACGAGCGACGGCGGTAAGGGCGCGAAACCAATCCTCAGACGTTGCTCACGTGACCTCGAGCACACGCCCGCTGTCGGAACGCGCGCACGAATGCCTCCCTTTCGGCTACTCGCTAGCCCGCACTTTCTCTAAATGTCTGGAGACCGCGCTGCAGCCACTGCACGGCGGAAGCGAGGGTTTTATTTTACCGGGACGATCTGCTCCGATGCGCCCGGTCCGAGGACGGGGCGTCAGTGCAAACCAGGAGGTTAACAGAGCATCTGTCAACCCTGGGGTTTTCTATAAACTGGGGGAAGAACTCCGTTCTTCCATCCCAGTCGATTGTTTCTCGGGGTGGAGCTGAACGCCTCTCTAATGAGAGCACGTTCGTCGCCGGTGAGAGCGGCAGATCTCACCACGGTGATCTCCCGCGTGCAACTCCGCGAGATCGTGAGAGCCCTGTTAGTCATGAGACTTCTGGGCATGATGGCTGCAGCCCACTCGGTGGTGCTGCTGGGGTTGTTGCACTCGAGGCGCCTGCAAAGTTGGTTCATCTGCCTCCGGGTACACCCGATACGTCAGAAGAGACGTATGTTGAGGGTTCCCCCCTCAGTGGACGGGGACCTCGCTCACTGGGGGAATCCCTGCATCCCCTCACACGGGATTCCCATCGGACGTCCTGCGTCACACGTATCTGTGTTTACGGATGCGTCACTGTCTGGGGTGGAGGGCACGTGCTTGTCCCATACGGCGGCAGATCGCTGGCCCTCCCACACGCACGAGCACATAAATGTGTTGGAGCTTATGACAGTGAGGAATGTGTTCATGCACTTCGCTGCCCTTCTCGATGGCCGTCATGTCGAAGTTCACACAGACAGCCAGGTGGCGGCAGCCTACATAAATCGCCAAGGGGGAGTTTGATTCCCCCCTCTATTGCGCATAGCCACAGATTTACTGTGTTGGGCACATGTCCACCTGCTGTGCCACCTACATTCCGGGGATCCTGAATGTAGCGGCAGACATCCTGTCGAGAGGGGGTCCCCGCGACTCCGACTGGCGTCTGCATCCCGCGCTGATATCACAGATCTGGATAAGGTTCGGGGAACCGTGTGGATCTGTTCACGGCTCGCGAAAACGCTCAGTGTCGCCTGTGGTTTTCCCTGAGTCTCCGGGACCAAACCTCGCTCGGAGCGGACGCCTTCTCACACCAGCCCGGGCTTCGAACGCTCCTTTATGCGTTTCCACCAGTCCCTCTGATTCCCCGTCTCCTGGACCGAGTTCGGTCAGAACAGCTCTCGGTAATTCTGGTGGCTCCCAGACGCCTGTCCGCTTCATGGCTTCCGGACCAGCAAGCGCTACTGTCCGGCTCCCCGTGGAGACTCCCGCGAAGGGAGGACGCCCCTCTCCAGGCGGATGGGATAATTAGACATCCTCCGGAAATAAGCCATCGGCTGTGGGTCTGGCCGCTGAGCGGTTTCGATTAGGGGTTTCTGGGCTGCCGCATGATGTGGTCACCACGATTCAGAGTGCGCGGGCGCCCTCTACCATTGCGTCTTACGCTGCTAAATGGGCAGCTTTCCAGAACTGGGGCACAGAGCGGAATGTTCAAGCGCTCTCCTGCCAGCTGGCGGATGTCCTATCGTTTCTGCAGATACGGACGGACAGGGGGCTTGCATTCAGCACTATTAAAACATATGCTGCAGCTATCTCATCCTGTCACCAGGGTTTTGGTGATAGGTCTGTTTTCAATCATCCCCTCACAAAACGTTTTCTAAAAGGTGTCAGAAGGAACAGACCTGTGTCCCGTCCGCTAATTCCCCAGTGGGATCTAACGGTGGTTCTGCGTGGCTTATCTGAAGCCCCATTTGAGCCCTAGTTGGACCAAGTTCCTGTCACTTACAACTGCCTTGCTGCTGGCATTGGCATCAGTCACGAGAGTGAGCGACCAAACCGCCCTCTCAGTGGCTCCCGCATGCCTCAGGATCCGGGCACATGGCGGGTCTGCTGTTTTCTGCCCCAACCCAGCCTTTGTGCCCGAAAAACATTAATGCTTCCTTCAAATCCAGGTCAATTTCATTGGCTGGACTTTTTCCTCCTCCCCATAATTCTGAGGAGGAGGCGGCTTCCCCTCTTCTCTGCCCGGTGCGCGCGCTCGCACGATATGTGTCACGCACTTCAGGGATTCGCCGCTCACAAAGCCTGTTTGTGCACTACAGGGAGTCTTCCCTTGGTCAGGCGCTGTCAGCCCAGCGCCTTTGACTCTGGCTTTGTGACGCCATTTCACTCGCTTACACATCGGGGCTGCATCCTCCTGAGACACTCAGGGCTCACTCAGCCAGAGGGATTTCCTCTTCTGTGGCGCCCCACAGTGGTGTGTCAATGGAAGTCATTTGTCAGGCTGCTTCATGGGCTTCACCCTTGTGGCGCCGAGGCACTTGTCAGAATGACCCTCATGCGCTCCGGAGGAAAGTAATACTGAGGAGGCCGTTGTCCAGTGCAGACCCAAGTGTACTTTATTTACATTTAACAAAATTAAAATCCAGGCAGCACAAATCCATGCCTGCCGCTCCATCCAACACTCAACTCTCTCCAACAAACACAGAGCTGTATTTATAACAGGTGTGCCTAATTGGATTAATCCTAAAACTCAGACACAGGTAAATACAAAAATACAATCTTCCAATACTCTTAAATTATACTTAAATCATCATCTCTAAGATCTCATTAAATTATTACAATACAAAAATAGAAACATCCTTAATCAATCCTAAAAACATTCAGTGAAACTAATCTGCATTCCTGGAGCAATTTCACAGGTCACCCCTCCCATTCCTACTGAATGGAATGCTCCAGAACCTTCTTTAGGTGCTCCAGCTCCCCGGGGACTCTTTTAGCTGGAACACTTGCAGAAGCACAAGGGAAACAGGTAAGTACAAACATTCATTTATTTACCACTTTAAATCTTCTATATTCATACTAACTCTTCTTACAGGTCCAAACGTTTCCCCCTTTCAAATAAACATTAAAACAATCATTGAGTCTGGTTTCATTTATCCTTCAGTCATAGAAAAACCTGTGTAATGGACTTGCTACATTACATTCCTCCCCTCCTCCTTTAAGGGTGCAATACCTTCTAATCCTCATACATCCGCGAGAGAGAGTCCGCCACCGTGTTGGACTTCCCTGCCCGATAGCAGACAGTGAAGTCATATGGCTGCAGAGCCAAGTACCAACCAGCTAGTCTTGTGTTGGCGTCCTTCATTCTGTGAAGCCATTGCAGAGCACGATGATCAGTCTCCAAGCTGAAATGACGTCCCAACAGGTAGTATCTCAGCGACTCGACCGTCCATTTCATTGCCAAGCACTCCTTCTCCACAGTTGAATATCTAGTTTCTCGGTCCAGCAATTTCCTACTCAGGAAGGCAACAGGTCTCCTCTCTCCATCCACTTCCTGCAACAAAACTCCACCCAAACCTACACCAGACGCATCAGTTTGCAGAATAAAAGGTTTATCAAAATCAGGAGTCTGGAGTACTGTATGTTCATTTATTGCCTCCTTAAGATCCGTGAATGCATGGTCACATTCAGCTGTCCAAATTACCTTCCTTGGCGCCGCCACTTTAGTCAGGTCATGCAGCACGGCCGATCGATCTGCAAAGTGAGGGATGAACTTCCTATACCATCCCACCAACCCAAGAAAACTTTTCACTTTCTTCTTTGTGGTTGGGATCGGGAAGGAACGGATTGCCTCCATCTTCCCCACTTGAGGTCTCAGTTTCCCATGACCTATGACGAATCCAAGGTACTCCACCTGTTTTTGAGCCAAACAGCATTTCTGCGGGTTGATTGTCAATCCAGCTGCCTTTATACACCGCAGAACTTCCTTCAGATGACAGATGTGCTCTTCCCAGCTTCTGCTGTATATCACCACATCATCTAGATATGCAGCGGCATAGTCTGAAACCTCCCTCAGAACATCGTCCATTAACCTCTGAAAGGTGGCTGGTGCTCCTTGGAGTCCAAATGGCATCACACAAAACTGGTACATACCAAATGGCGTTCTGAAAGCTGTCAGCTCACGAGCCTCAGGAACCAGAGCAACTTGCCAATAACCCTTACTCAGGTCTAAGGTGGAGATGTACTCAGCTTGTCCCACTCGTTCCACCAGCTCGTCGATCCTGGGCATAGGATACAGATCACACATTGAAACTGCATTCAGGTAACGAAAATCAATGCAGAATCGCAGTGAGCCATCTTTCTTCGGTACCAGCACCACTGGACTGCACCATTCACTCCTGGACGTCTCAATAATACCCAATTCCAACATCACATGGATTTCCTTCTTCAGGCTCGCCACCAGCCTCTCTGGAACCCTGTAGCTCTTTCGGCGCGGAGCTGCTTCCTCCTTCAACCGAATGTTGTGTTGCACCACGTCAGTGTATCCAGGGGTGTCTTTAAACAGTTCTGGGTCGATGAGCAGAGCCACCTCTTCCTGTTGAGCCACAGAAAGGTGTGATATGTCCATGACAGATGACTCACCCAGTTGTCCTGGTATGAACTTCTCTGGTGTCTCTTCATCCCCCACGGCACGAATCAGCAGCTGCGAAAGCACGTCCTGACAAGACTGAAATTCTTTCAACAAGTTCACATGGAAGGTCTGATACTTTTTAGTTCTGTCAGGCATGAACAGTTCATAGGTGAGCTTACCCACTTTCCTGGTGATTTCATGAGGACCAAACCATTTAGCAAGGAGTTTGTTTTCAGAAGTGGGAAGGAGTAGGAGTACCTGTTGGCCTGGTGTGAAACTTTTCTCCCTATCCTTGCAGTCGTACCACCTCTTTTGGTTCTGCTGGGCCGTCCTCAAGGACTCCTGTGCCAGCGCCGTCATTTCCTCCAAGCGTTGCCTCATCTTCACCACATAGGCCACCACGTTGTCTCCCGTAGATGTTGGATTTTCCCAGTAGTCCTTAAGCAGGTCCAAGGGCCCTCTGACTTTGTGACCATAGAGCAGCTCAAATGGGGAAAATCCTGTTGAAGCTTGTGGCACCTCCCGGTATGCAAACAGCAGGTACGGCAACCATTGGTCCCAGTCCTTTCCTGTCTGAGAAACAAACTTCCGCAGCATACTTTTCAAAGTTTGGTTATACCGTTCCACTAGCCCGTCCGTTTGGGGGTGGTACGGGGTGGTCCTAATCCCCTTAACCCCTAGGAGCTTATACACCTGCTGCAATAACTTTGACATGAAGTTTGTCCCACAGTCAGTCAAAATTTCTCTAGGAATCCCCATTCTAGAGAATAATTGCACCAAACAGTTAGCAACATTCTTAGCCTTCACTGTTTTTAGAGGGAAGGCCTCTGGGTATCGAGTTCCATAGTCACAAAGAACTAATATGAATCTATACCCTGTACTACTACGCTCTAAGGGCCCCACTATGTCCATACCAAGTCTCTCAAATGGTGCTTCCATGATGGGTAGAGGCTGCAACATTGCCCGAGGCACTCTGCGTGAGGAGGTAAGTTGACAAATTTCACAAGTACTGCAAAATTTTGAGATGTCATTGTACATGCCTGGCCAAACAAACCTGCTGGCAATCCTACACAAGGTCTTCTGGAAAGCCATGTGGCCAGCCCAAGGAACAGAATGTCCCAACTCCATTACCTTGGATCTGAACTGCTTAGGCAAAGCCAAAGCTTCTACTGTCCCCTTACTCTGGTACAATATGCCGTTCTTAATGACATATGTTGCATCCTCCAAACATCCCAAGCTACCTTGCTTTACTCCCTCAACCTCTAACACCTTGTTTAACCAGGGTTTCAGGGTAACATCCTCTTTCTGTAGCTTAGCTACATCAGAAGGGAGATTTAACTCAACTGGCTGAAGAGAAATGTTTAAACTTTCCATCTGTTTACCACCATTTCTGCTCAGTTTCTCTCTTCTTCTTTGTGCTTTTGATTTCCTAGGTTTGCCTTTCCCAGGTTCAAGATCTTCCCCCCAGAATGGCAATTCCTTTAAGGTCTCACTAGCACTCTGAGATCTTGTCACAACCATGTTAAACCCTGTAGGTGGATTAGCTACACTCAGTGAGACTGCAGCCAAATGTTTAGATGGATCTAGCTCTACTGATGATTTTTCTGCTTCTTGCACTAAATCTAGCAGGATTGGTACATCATTACCCAAAATCACCTCAAATGGCAAGCTTGAAGCTAAAGCCATTGGCAGTAAAAAGGTCTGGCCACCAGCCGTTAAATACACATCTGCCATAGCATACTGATGTCTGTCACCATGAACACAGCTAATACTGATTTTATCCTCCCTCCATTTTTCTCTGGATATTAGGTCAGCAGAAACCATGGACTGAAATCCACCTGTATCTAATAATGCCATAACCCGATGACCATTAATTAGTACTGGTGTGGTAAGTGCTTTCTGGGTAGTTACTACAGAATTTGGCAACCCAGGTCTAGGTACTGCACAGTAAAGGGAAGGTTTTGACTTATTGGTTAGAGGACAAGAATATTGGGTGTGGCCTAACTCATTACACACATAACATCTAACCTCTTTACTGGACCTTTGAAAACTGTTAGCAGGATTTGGCTTATGGTACTTATTAGCTGTAAACTGCCTTGGTTTAGACCCTGCCCTATGTGGACCAAAACCCCTTTCACCCCCATCGGACTTACTCTGGGCTTGGTCTCTGGGTCCATTTTCTCTGTCCCTCTCCCTCTGGAACCGTGTAGAACCTTGTCCAAGGATCGTCCGACCGGATCCTTTCCTTGCAGCCAGAAAAACCTCCGCCAGTTCCGCTGCTCTTACCGCTGTCTTGGGGTCTCGCTCACGGATCCATACTTCTAGGTCTGGATGAACCATTCTCAGGAACTGCTCCAAAATCAGAGTCTCTGAGATCTGTTGTTTTGAAGATTCGTCAGGTTTTACCCACTTTGAGAACAGATCCTTCAGCCTCACATACAGCTCTTTAGGAGTTTCGTCTGGAACCATCTGTGTAGACCGAAATCTTTGACGGTAGGTTTCTGAAGTGATTTCATATTTTTCCAGGATAGCTGTTTTTATTTTATCATAATCTTCAGTGTCAGAAATGTCCATGAGCACATATGCACTTCGTGCCTTACCAGTCAGCAGAGCTACAGACGGAGAGCCCATTCCCCTCTTGGCCACCTACAGACTTGAGCCATCCTTTCAAAAGTAGTCAGAAAATGTTCAATATCATCCTCTGGTGATAACGGCAACAACTTTGGCTCTCTGTGGAAGATTGACTCTCTGTGATGTCTGTCCTGGTCAGCATTACTGGTTCTTTCCTCATTCTCTTGCTGGTCAGCAGGGGGGGCAGAAACTTCTTCTTGATCAGGAGGTCGTTGGATAACTTGATGCACCAAAGACTGGATTTCGCTGAATTGGTGCTGCATGTCCTTCCATCTCCAGTCTTGTCTTGCTGCTTCCTTTTCCAGATACTGCTCTGTAGTTGTTTGAGACTTTGCAAGAACCCTCACCAGCTCTGCCAATTCCTCCAACTTCTCCTCAGTGGTGCCCCTTCTTGCAGCTCCCTGATCAGCAGATGCACTTGAGTCCACCTCAGGCTCTTCACATTGCACTGGCTGCGCTTTCCTTGTTTGCATCTTTGTGGTCATCCTCAGCACTTCACGCAGGCAAAACTTCTGACACCAATTGTGGCGCCGAGGCACTTGTCAGAATGACCCTCATGCGCTCCGGAGGAAAGTAATACTGAGGAGGCCGTTGTCCAGTGCAGACCCAAGTGTACTTTATTTACATTTAACAAAATTAAAATCCAGGCAGCACAAATCCATGCCTGCCGCTCCATCCAACACTCAACTCTCTCCAACAAACACAGAGCTGTATTTATAACAGGTGTGCCTAATTGGATTAATCCTAAAACTCAGACACAGGTAAATACAAAGATACAATCTTCCAATACTCTTAAATTATACTTAAATCATCATCTCTAAGATCTCATTAAATTATTTCAATACAAAAATAGAAACATCCTTAATCAATCCTAAAAACATTCAGTGAAACTAATCTGCATTCCTGGAGCAATTTCACAGGTCACCCCTCCCATTCCTACTGAATGGAATGCTCCAGAACCTTCTTTAGGTGCTCCAGCTCCCCGGGGACTCTTTTAGCTGGAACACTTGCAGAAGCACAAGGGAAACAGGTAAGTACAAACATTCATTTATTTACCACTTTAAATCTTCTATATTCATACTAACTCTTCTTACAGGTCCAAACGCTTCCCCCTTTCAAATAAACATTAAAACAATCATTGAGTCTGGTTTCATTTATCCTTCAGTCATAGAAAAACCTGTGTAATGGACTTGCTACATTACAACCCTGTTCCTTTACTCGTTATTATTTACGAGATGTGTCTTCAGGATCCATCACTCGTTCAGTGCTTGGACCTCAGCAGGCTGAGTGAACGCATTATGGCACCTCATCAGCCCTGCTTGAATGAATTTCATCCTCTTGTGGATGATATTTTTTAGTGGTGGCCCCACTCTTCTCTCTGGCTGCCTCAGCCTTTTAAGCCCTGGGCTGAGGCTGAGCTACACCCACTAAAAGGAGACATGTTGGGTGTGTCCATTGGTTGTGTTAACCAGTGTGGCGTAAACCCATCCAGCTGCGCATTATTCCAATAGCAGCTCGCTTAAGGGCTAAGACTAGACGAAATAGAACGTTGGTTACGTATTGTAACCCCAGATTCTATGAGTCTAGTCGCAGCCCTTAAGCCACTTGGCCACACTGGTTCTGTTAGGACTAAGAGCCATCGGAGGCGAACAGTGGAGTCGCTCCACTTATATAACCCACAAGGGGTGCCCACGTGGTGGGCGTACATTTAAGCTCTTCATGATTGGCTGATGCTGAGATCACCCTTCCAATAGCAGCTCGCTTAAGGGCTGCGACTAGACTCATAGAATCTGGGGTTACAATACGTAACCAACGTTTTAACCTCTTCATTGCTCCAGGGGTTAGGAGATGAGGTCTGGGAGCAGGGAGAAGCCATCATGTCAACGCTGGTGAACTGGAGATTGAGTTTGGAGTTTGGAGATTTGAGTTTGGGCGTGATTCTGTGACATCACTACAAATAACACAGCAGGGCCAATCAGAAGATGTTATTGAAGGGGAGGGTAACACATGACTTGACCAATCGGTGGACAGTGGGCGTGTTGGGCCAGGTCAGCCTGAAGCAGTACCCCTCGGGAAGAGGGCCGAGAATGAGCCTTGGTTGGCCCGGGAAAATTCCAGGCCACCCAGATATGTAAACAACCTACGCTGCCTGGCCCAGGCCGACCCGGTACAGGTGGGAATGGGGCTTAATTAATGAATATTTAATTACAATGTATTTTATTTTACTGCATTCATTTTTATCTGTAGCCATTTCTAAATTTAAAGATTGTCTGAGTAAACCTGAACAGGTCACCTGCTTGTGTGTAATCAAATGTCTCCATAGAAGCTTTCTGAGCTGAAGAGGATATGAGATTCTGGACTGTTCTTCAGACAGGCTCATGGATGCGTCGCAGTGTTGGAGACAGGAACAAGCGCTATTCAGCCAAAGATTCATAATCAGGGAACATTTTTTAAGTGACAAGTCTCTGAGAGACCGGGTTTAGAATCTTCCTGCATGGTCCTGGTACTGCTCCAAGCCCCCGATCTATTTTCAGCTTGCTGTCCACCTTACGCATGCGCTGACAGTGAGCTGCGCTGAGCTCAGTGTCCATCTCAGATGTTCTGATGGAAATCTTTTCCTGATTGGTGTAGCTACCTCTACAATGTGCATAACGATTAAAATGTCAGCGCATCTGCAGGCTTGAGATTTCTCCGTCAAAATAAATATGGGAAACATTTGGTCAGTGCGAACCCTGTCATTTAACCATTTTATGATACTAGGTATCATAAAATAACACTCATGGGCTACTTCACAACTGTAGCTACATTTCTACCAGCATTATGAAGATCAATAAGCAGATAAAAGGTTAAATCTAAACATTTCATTACAAAAAGTCAACTAATAAAATTCTGCACTGATAACATTATATTTTCAGCTAAATAAATATTTATTGTACGTATAAATAATGCTGGAATGAAGCTGAATCATTTAGTAAACAGTTGAGTGTTCAAATAAAAACCAGTGTGACTTTAATCTGTCCCTCCTCATGTCACCATCTACAGAAACAGCCGTCTGGGACACCTGACCAACCAGGTGGATTTTATTTGTGACGTTTCCATAACTTTATAAAAGCTGCTGATGAAGATGATCAGATCATCTCCTCCTTTCGGTTCTAGCTCTCCCGTCGCGGTTCGCTCCGTTTCTTTCAGTGACGCTGCAAAGCTGGTCAAATCAAAATCAAATCACTTTTATTGTCACGTCACATGTGCAGGTACACTGGTACAGTACAAGCGAGTGAAATTCTTGTGTGCGAGCTTCACAGCAACAGAGTTGTGCAAAAATACAGTAACGTAAAAACAAGCAAAATATAAAAATGGCTAATCTAAGTAATAATATATATAGTATGTAAGGTTTATACATTACTAAATGTGTGTGCTAATTATTTTATTTTTTATTTTTCTACGTGTGTGCATGTGAGTGTGTGTATAATGCGTATATACATATTTTACAAATGAATAAAGTAAACAATAAAATAAGAGATATAAAATATACAGAGGTTGGTATGTGCAAACAGTGGCATTAATGTACAGTATGGAGCGTGTAATGTTGGAGTTTCAGTAGTGAGGGTGAGGTGTCTGTGAAGTGTTCAGCAGTCTGATGGCCTGATGGAAAAAGCTGTCTCTCAGTCTGCTGGTTCTGGACCGGATGCTGCAGAACCTCCTTCCTGATGGAAGTAGTCTGAACAGTTTATGGCTGGGGTGACTTGAGTCCTTGATGATCCTCCCCGCTTTCCTCAGGCACCGCTTCCTGTAGATGTCCTGGAGGGAGGGAAGCTCACCTCCAATAATCCTTTCTGCACACCGCACCACTCTCTGGAGAGCTTTGCGGTTGTAAACGGTGCTGTTGCCATACCAGGTGGAGATGCATCCAGTGAGGATGCTCTCAATGGCACAGCGATAGAAGGTCCTGAGGATGCGGCAGCTCATGCCAAATCTTTTCAGGCTCCTGAGAAAGAAGAGGCGCCCGTGTGCACTGATCACGTAAGATCCTCAGCCAGATGAACTCCAAGGAAACGGAAGCTGCTCACCCTCTCCACAGCGTCGCCGTTGATGGTGATGGGGGTGTAACTGTCCCTGAGACAGTTAAAATAAAGTTGTTTATTTCAAATATTTCTGTGATAGAGAGATGCTTAATTTGGTTCATTTAATTACTAGATAAGATGATAAAAGTGTAACATTGATTTAAAAACATGTCTAAAATATGTGATTACAAAATATGGGTTTGTTAAATATGTAACGTGCTGTAAAGTTTGTATGAGGTAGAGTTTGTAATGGTCACATGATCAGAGTTTGTTTGACAGCGCTACCATAGCAACCATAGCATGGATACGTGGCTACTCGACGTTAATGTCATTCTGCATGTGGTCCAAGAGGCGCACACGGTATGGTTTCATGTATAATGTTTGTATAATGTTGCATATGTGTTCTACACTGGTAATGAGAGGACATTTTTGTGATTTATTATTGCGCATTTTCTTTCTGTTCTGCTTGCTCGAGACTGTTTATGGACAATGATATGAGAGACTGATAAGTTAAAACAGTTATGGTGTAAACTTTGTGTTTCTTCAGTTTTCACGGTGTCTGAAGACAATAAGAGAGAGAGAGAGAGAGAGAGCAAAATAAACATCCGAAGACATCAGTATGATGCGTGGCCATTCTTTGTTGGACCCCTGTAGTTACAGGGGGTGTGTATTCCTCTGCACCTCCGGAAGTCCATTATCAACTCCTTTGTCTTTGTGACGTTGAGGGTGAGATGGTTGTCCTGACACCAGTGGGTCAGGGCGCTGATCTCCTCCCTGTAGGCCGTCTCATCATCGTTGGTGATGAGACCCACCACTGTGGTGTCGTCCGCATACTTCACAATGATGTTGGAGTTTCTAGTGGCCGTGCAGTCGTAGGTGTAGAGTGAGTACAGGAGAGGGCTCAGCGCACACCCCTGTGGAGCACCACTGTTCAGTGTGACGGGGGATGAGGTGGTGCTGCCCAGTCTGACCACCTGGCGTCTGTCAGACAGAAAGTTAAGGATCCAACTGCAGAGGGAGCTGCTCAGTTCTAGATCCTGCAGTTTCCTGTCCAGCTTCGAGGGAACAATGGTGTTGAATGCTGAGCTGTAATCTACAAACAGCATTCTCACATACGTGTCCCTCTTCTCCAGGTGTGACAGGGCAGCATGGAGTGTCAGGGCTATGGCATCATCAGTGGACCTGTTGTGGCGGTATGCAAACTGTAGAGGGTCCAGTGAATCGGGTAGTGCAGAGCCGATGAAGTCCCTGACCAACTTCTCGAAGCATTTGCTCATGATGGGGGTCAGGGCTACAGGTCGCCAGTCATTCAATGAGTAGATGGTGGAGGATTTGGGTACAGGGACAATGGTGGCCATTTTGAAGCAGGCTGGGACTACAGACAGAGAGAGGGAAAGGTTGAAGATGTGTGTAAACACTCCAGCCAGCTGAGCCGCGCATGACCTGAGGACGTGGCCGGGAATCCCGTCCAGACCAGTAGCTTTGCGTGCGTTCACCCTCCTGAAGCACCTCCGCACATCCTGTTCATACACAGTGTGCACGCTGACGTCATCCTCGGTGGGCTCACTGTCCGGTCTCATGGAGTTCGCTGTGTCGAATCTGGCGTAGAATGCGTTTAGATCCTCACACAGAGAGGCCGTGGTCTGCGGTGTTCTGGTTTCCCCTCTAAAGTCTGTGATTGTGTTTAGTCCCTGCCACATACTCCGGGGGTTGTCAAACTGTTGCTCCACCCTGTCTCTGTACTCAACGTTTGGCTGCTTTGATCGTCTTCCGGAGTTGATAATGTGCGTGTTTGTAGTCTGATGTGTTCGCGGAGGCAAAGGCGGTGCTCCGCGCCGCCAGCGCCGTTCGCACACCTCCATTAATCCAGGGTTTTTGATTTGGGAAGGATTTAAGGTTTCTGGATGGGACAACATCTTCCACGCATTTCCTGATAAATCCGCAGACTGAGTCTGTGTACTCATCAATGTCTCTAGCAGCTGCGTGAAACATTTCCCAGTCCACGCAATCAAAACAGTCCCGCAGCGTAGACTCTGATTGGTCTGACCAACGATGCACCACCCTCAGGGTTGGAGCTTCCCGTTCCAGCTTCTGCCTGTAGGCAGGTACAAGCAGGATGGAGCGGTGATCTGATTGGCCGAATGGGGCGCGGGGAAGGGCTTTGTACGCATCCCGGAAAGAGGTGTAGCAGTGGTCGAGTAGCCGGTCTCCACGTGTATTGAAATGGATGTGTTGGTGTAGTTTTGGTGAGACTTTCTTCAGGTTACCCTTATTAAAGTCCCCGGTCGTAATAAACGCCGCCTCTGGGTGTACGGTTTCCTCATTGCTTATCGCGCTGTACAGTTCTCTGAGTGCTCGGTCAGTGTCGGCTTGTGGGGGAATGTAAACAGCAGTAACAATCACCCCTGTGAATTCTCTCGGTAGCCAGAATGGCCAGCACTTAATCATCAGGTACTCCAGGTCCAGAGAGCAGAAGGATTTGACCGGGTGCACGTTCGCATAATCACACCAGCTGTTGTTGATCATGAAACACACACCACCACCTCTGCTTTTACCAGTAAGCTCCTGTGACCTATCCGCACGGTGCACGGAGAACCCCGGTAGTTGTACTGTGGTGTCCGGTGGTGTCCGGTACTTTGTCCGATAGCCAGGTTTCTATGAGGCAGATTGCGCAGCAGTCCCACATCTCTCGCTGGAATGAGATCCGAGCCCGAAGCTTGCACAGCTTGTTCTCCAGGGACTGCACATTAGCCAGTAGTAAACTGGGTAATGGTGGTCTGTTAGTGCGCCGTCTCAGTCGAACCAGAACGCCAGATCTTCTCCCTCTGCGTCGGCATTTGCGGCCTCCACGTGCCCATAACAAATGCGTCTCAGGTGAGATGAATGGGGGATCTGCAAACGGCGGGTCCGTGATGAAAAACCTGAACTCCGGGAAGCAATGAGAAAATCCGTCTTTTATGTCCAGTAAGGTTTGTCGGTCGTACACAAGGAGACATGTGCTACTCGTGAAAAAATAAAGAAAAAGAAAAAGTAGTAAACACAAAAAACAGCTGTTGCTTGGTGGAGCTCGCGACGAGGCAGCCATACTCGGCGCCATCTTGCAGTTTGGTTTCCTTCTAATAGTGATTTTTGGAGTAACATGAATTACATCATGTAATACCTCGTTGGAAAGCAGGTTTTATGTACTTTTATAAACTGTTTGAATTATTTTTATTCAATTAGTAATTCAGAAGTTATGACCCGGAGAATCTAGAGAAAAACATCCGTGATTCTTTGTGAGTTTCTTCAACACTTCAGGAGACGTCTCTCTCATGTCTCATTTTCTGTCCCAGCTACCTGACTCTGCTCCACACACACTAGCCACAGACTCAAACGCACGTAAACAAAAGCTCTGATATTAAAATCTATCCAGACTGGCGTGAAGCAGGCAGAAAAAAAACTTACAGTTAGATGAACGCAGACTCCTGTCCGCAGGGAAAACACCGGTCTGTCGTCTCCATGGCTACAAGGTAGAGCGACAGCAAGGACACCCAATCACACGTTATTATGATGCGGCAGAGCCAATCAGTGAGCTTGTAGGCGGGTCTAAGGGAAAATAGCCTTCAGCTTGAGGCGGCTGCCTCTGCATGGTCCTAGTGCCCGATTTGTATCACAGTATAACAGTTTTGTATGGTAAAATCTGACGAACGACCGGAAAAAGGGCACTTTGGGCACTTTGGACAAAAGAGGCAGGGTCTCACCCCCCCCCCCCCCCCCGCACGTGCCTGTTCCTAATAATCCTTTAGGTGAGTATACAACGATATAAAAACGTTCGTGATTAAATGTTAAAACGGCTTTCCATACAGTTTGTGATTAAATGTTAAAACGGCATTCCATACATTGCACCCCTGTTTTTTACCTACCTGTTGCGTCTGAGTTGCTAGCGGATGGCCAGCTGAGAGCGCAGACATGGAGAGGAAGGTAAGAAAGCTTGTGTGTCGATTGTGGGGTGTTTTTCTGCCACCGTATCCTTTCAGCGAGTCTCCAGGAAAACGTGACGCCAACAGTTGGTTGTTCGTTAAAGGAGACATTATAGAAACTTCTCGCTGTTGCACCAAACAGATAAATGATTCAGCCCGAAATTTTCCGGGTTTTTTTGGCCTAATTTGTCGTAATTTTGGTTTTAATTTTCTAACAGAACATTGAAAGAGTGGTTCAATGCAGCGTTTATGTTTAACTGTCCAGCACACCTTGCGAAACAAAATAATTTACAGGGGTCTGCGGGGGGTGGGGGTGGGTCGCTCCTCCGAAAGGGTGCTGTATAGGATTGGGACAATATTCAGCGTAACTAACTTGTACCAAGTTTTGTAACTTCAAACATGTTTCATTACAGGTAACTTTAGATTCGTAACCTGTAACTTTAGTTTTCTAACTTGTAATTCTCAATTCGTACTTCTATTTCTTTTTTGTAACAGGAACGTTGTATTTTGTATACGTATTTTTTATTTTGTACATTTACTACTCATTTTGGAACATCAAACATTCATTCAGAAACATGAAACTTTTGTTTTGTAACTAGCAGACTTCCAAATTGAAAAAAAAATCAAGGTACAAGTTTGAAATCAAAACTCTCAAAACACACATTTCATTCTACAGGTACAAACCTCAAGTCTACAGTGTGTTACGAATCTTTTTGTCTCGATTCTAGCGCATCCTAGCGTCAGTGAGAGGAACTTGGGTGGAACCAATGAGCGCACGAGTCTTAGCTACCAATCACGTTTCTCGAATTCCTGTCCGATCATTGGGAGAGGAGGGCAGGGTTTTCAATAATACCTAGCTGCAGACCCTCTCCAAACACGACCCCCGGCCAAACACGCCCCCATGTCCCTGTTGAGCTATCTCCCCCATACAGAAATAGTAGTAATGTAATTAAAGAGACAGGACTCCAGGTTTAAATATGAATGTATGGATTTTTTTTCTTGCATACACACTTTATGGCCATCCCCAGTGAGATTATAAAACACAGATACCACCAACAAATAATCAGTTGCCAGACAATAGGCACAATGCTTACTTAAGTTAGCAGGTGAGTAATGTATGTGCAAGTGTTTATTTAAAATGCAATAAAATTAAATATCAGAAAAAGTAATTTGTGGTAATCGTTTTAATTAACCCCTTAAGCCCACTAGCCTCCATTTTTGGGAGCACGCCTCCTACAGCAACATTTAACTTTCAACCATTTGTTATTACAGGCACCAACAGTAGGTCTAAGTTCATACGAGTGAGTAGTTAATATTTATGTTACTATTTATGATTTTTTTATTGCTTCTTTACAGTGAAAAGCTGCTGATGTGTAATTTTAGGCATATTTACATGTGTATATATGCATTCCATATTTTCTGTTAACAGGTATAATTGCTGGCCCTTTGACACAAAATGTATTGATTTAGAAATTACTAAAATATTATGCATTAAGTATACAATTCACAAGACTAGTAAACTGATATTGACCATGCACTAATCTGTAAAGAATGTACTGTAAACACAAAAGCAAAAAAGTTTGGCTTTAGAAAAAAAGTTCAGACAAATGAAACAACCAGCAACAGCTTTTATTGCCCTTATAAAAAACCTTCGGAAAAAAATGTCCACACAATGAGATGAGTCCAGAGCTTTTCTGAATTTCTCCGAGTATATGAGCAGTTCCATGGCATAGGACATCAGCTGCCTCTCACTAATGAGACAAATAGCAATTAGTAAAAATGACATTTACACCTAGAGGCTGTCATAAACAATGTGAAAACAATACATATAGGCATTAGCACTGTTCTTGTGTTTGTAGAATACCTCCGGGCTACGACATTGCCGTCATGAGTTTGCTGCTTATGCATGAGGAGTCATAAACGGTCAATTAAATAGCCTATTGTTACGTTTATTTTGGCCAAAAGGCTTGCATTAGAGCCCTGCACGGGCCTAAAATCTGAGCCCGTGTCCGACCCGGCCCGAGGGGGTGGAGCCCCAGCCCGACCCGGCCAGAAATGGTTTTCAGGATTCTCTGGCCCGACCCGAGCCCGACTTTTTTTTCAACCAACTAAATGAAAACAAAGTGCGTCAATCCTGACCAATGTGTTAAAAGACGTGCAGGATCCGATCAATTTGTTTTTCCCTCGTTTACTGTCCCGGAGAAGACGGCGCACTGGCTCTGGTGGTAATCAAGTTAAATTTTATCTCTTTCCAACAATTTTCACAAGAAAACAAAACAGTCAAAAGCAGGGCATGTGTTGACCGGATAGTTTCCGTATTTGACTGTTTATTTTGACGGAGAAAGAATAGAAAGAATTACCCCGACGCATGCAGACGAACTGACATTTTATTCGTTACACACAGCGCAGATGTTGCTAAATCACTCAAGAAAAGATTCCCATCTGAACATCTGAGCTGCTCAGCGCAGCTCACTGTCAGCGCATATGTGCATAGCGAGCTAAAGATGTGGAGAGGGGTTTGGAGCGCATCCCAGAACCATAGCGCATGCGGGAAGGTTCCTCCCACTGAAGCGAGTGTTTTCCAAACCCCGTCGCTCAGAGAGACTTGTCACTTAGAAAATGTTCCCTGATTATGAAACTTTGGCTGAATAGTGCTTGTTCCTGTCTCCAATGTGGCAACACATCCAGGAGGAGAATCCCAGAATCTCTTCAGCTCAGGAAGCGCCTATATGATTACGCACAAGCGTGACGCGTCAACCCGGTCTCACAGTAAGACTGGGTTGGACCTGTTCAGGTTTAAGCTGACAATCTTTACATAGAATTGACTTACAGATATAAAATTAATTCAGTAAAATATAAAGCATTTTATTTAAACATCCATTCATTATTTTACAAGCACAGAGAGCCGCATCAGATGGATGGAAGAGCCGTGGGTTCTGACATGTTTTCTCCAGGACCAGAGAGGACGCAAACTCGATACATCTCTTTTATTGTGAGGTAATAATTTCTCCGAGTTTTGCGGTTGCGGGCGGGAGTAGACATGCATGCTGCAGGTGCGGGCGGGAGTGTAACACACACGTTGCAGTTGCAGGCTGTAATTGACAGAAATTCAGCGGGAGCGGGCAGGAACGGGATGAAGAAAACAGTCCCGTGCAGGGCTCTACTGCTGCGTTTGTGTTTCAACTTTTTTCAAATGAATTCGATTAAAAATAAAGGCGCCCGGCCCGGCCCGTGTCCGAGGTAATTACACAGTCTTTGGCCCGAAGCCCAGCCCGAGGGCCGTCGGGCCGGGCCGACCCGAGGGCCTAGGGCTTCAGTGCAGGGCTCTAGCTTGCATGTAGCCCATTAAAAATTATATTAAAAAAATTTGCGTCCATGACGTCTTCCCCCACTGCCAATAATGCTTAATTTTATATAAAAGTGTT
The DNA here is from genome assembly GCF_043380555.1 of Nothobranchius furzeri. Lineage (NCBI taxonomy): Eukaryota > Metazoa > Chordata > Actinopteri > Cyprinodontiformes > Nothobranchiidae > Nothobranchius > Nothobranchius furzeri. Next base: position 107,400,823 of record NC_091741.1, read on the forward strand.
TCAAAAAAAAATTACGAATGTGCTATCTATCAAACTATGTCTTAAATGTTCAAATTTCTTGTACAAAATCTTCGCAAGTTGTAAAAATATAAATCTGTCTTTACCTGAACCGTCATTTCTATCTGTTGCAACACGCATGCGAGTTCTCGTCTTCGTATGTGCACGCGTGTTTTGTACATAGGGCACGGGGGCGTGTTTGGCCGGGGGCGTGTTTGGCCGGGGCTGCGTCTGCAGCTAGACCTTACTATTAAAATTGAGTCAAACCCAGAAGTACCAACAATTGCAGTTCCACCCTCATCCACTGGGGGCTGGTATCAGAAGCGAGCAAATCCTCATTGACTCCCATGTTAAAAATACCAATTTCACAGCAGAAATAAACATGTTTACAGCCTGGTACCAAAACATGTTTTTTGTTTAAATGATCTAGTTTACACTCATGACAACTCTGAGGGGGGTGAATTTTTTTCTCACTCTTCTGTTTAAGTGTATTAAAAGCCTAAAATTCTTTATAATTAATGAGCATCAGACCCACGTGACCGCAGAGCTAGCTCCGTGGAAAGGCCTCAGTCTGAGCCTCGGTCTGGCTTGGAAACTGCTCCGGGATTTTGAGTCTCTGTGTTTGTGTATTCCTTTTTGGATATTATTTGTGCTATTGTTGGACAAAATGACTTGCTGTGGCATTAATTGCACTAATAGAGCGTCCAAGGAGTCTCCAGTTCATTTTTTTCGGTAAGTAAAATTATGGTAAATGGCCTGTATTTGATATAGCGCCTTCTAGAGTCCTAGAACCACCCAAGGCGCTTTACAACACAATCAGTCATTCACCCATTCACACACACATTCACACACTGGTGGGGATGAGCTACAATGTAGCCACAGCTGCCCTGGGGCGCACTGACAGAGGCGAGGCTGCCGAGCACTGGCGCCACCAGTCCCTCCGACCACCACCAGCAGGCAACGTGGGTTAAGTGTCTTGCCCAAGGACACAACGACAGCGACAGACTGAGCGGGACTCGAACCAGCAACCTTCCGATTACGGGGCGAGCACTTAACTCCTGTGCCACCATTGCCCCAATTATATTTATGTATTTTAGGTCACTGCCGAGCTGAGCTTAGATTTTAACATGTACTGTTTAACCATGAAATTTAAATGTAATAGGGTAAAACCCAGTGCATTTAACATAATGCTGCACTTTAGAAAATGGGTTGAAATATAACATGTTGGTGGAGCTGGGTTCTGACTATCGGCATATGGAGCTCTCAGGAGACTGATGTTTTCCACCCGGAATGCCGGCTCCTTCTCCCCGCAGCCCGGTCCATCTCTGGCTGATCGCGGCTCCTGTTAGCTGCGCGGGCTGACGGCTGGTTCTCCCAGCAGCTCGGCGTATCTGTCTGATCGCGGCTTCTGTGTGCTGTGCGGCTGGTCTCGGAGACCTCTGTGTTCCACCCGGTTTTACCCAGCGGTCAGCCCGGCGTATCTCTGACTCAGAAGCTCTGGTGTTGTGCACAGTTAACTCCGGTTGTAGCTAGGTTGCTACCTCCGTTAGCTTAGCTCCCACCTCCGCATTAGCTTTGGGTTAGCTTCAGGTTAGCTTGTAGCTAGTTTGACCGGGTGTCGTCAGTCGATCCCAGCCTTACAGCCCCACCCTCAGCTCCTCCTCTCTTCCCTTTGTTGGAAGTGTCTGGGCTTGATGGAACCTGTGACGCGGTCAAAATGGCGGTGGTGTCCACCTCCCATTTGGCCTCAAAAAAGTGATATTGGAGCCTATGGAAATTAATTGTCCAGTATATATGTCGATGGTCGCCTCCCGTGTGTCAGGTAATAAAAGCGACAGCGACAAATTTCGCTGATCGCAGTCGTTTGTCGCCTCCCGTGTGTTAAGCCCATTACTCCGTTTTTGAGTGGCTCGGGGGTCTGCGGTGTGGGACAGCAAATCATCCCATGTCACTCCTCCGAAAGGGAGCTGGTGTAGTCAGAAGTTCTGTGTCCATGAACGGGTTGTCCCCAGAGGCGGAGCTAGCCTAAATGGCACCTTGTGCGAGAACCCCCTGTGACCCCCCCCCCCCCCCCCCACACACACACACACACACACGCACAAGAAAAAAAATTACACATAAAACTTTGTTTCAAATTGCGTGGAGTGTATTATATATAACAAAGTTCTTGTATTGCAAGATTTAAGCCCCACATACACACTGCACTGAAACTTTTCAAATATATACATTTAGAAACAAATAAAATAACATGTTTTGTTTATGTATTGGTTGATGCTAAAAAAAGAAAACAAAAATAGCCGCATATGTTGCACATATCAAGCTCCGCCCCAGGTTATCCCCCAGAACACCACTGGGCCGTTTCATTAGCGAGCGACACATGTAGAAGCGGACAGGGCCGTTTCAAAGCATTTGGGGCCCAAGACAAGATGGACTTTGAGGTTCCCCCTAGGGCTGGGTGATATGGCAAAAATAGAATATCACGATTTTTCCAATATTTTTTCACGATTTCGATTTTATCACGATTTTTTATCCATGAATAGCATAACTTCAATTGCGTATTAAAGAAGAGAAACATTGAATAAATAAACATTTATTCATATTAGGGATAATCAGCACAGTGCTAACACACTTATATTTTAAACTCACACCAGAGATGATAAAAGCCCTGAGAGAAACAATTACAAAAATCAGTTTTTCTCGTTTTTCAAGTAACTTAACATAAATTAAAATCGTAAACATATTTAAAGTGCAAACATGTCAATTGCAAACTTATTGTGCAAACATTAACTTGTTCAAAATACTATGTAGCTCCCAGTTGCTCATGTAGTGGATAGTTAAGCTCAAATACGGCTCTGATGTGCGGCTGGACCAGCTTGTGGTAGCAAATAACTGCGCATTCTGAATATTTTCTGCAACAAGTCTCTAAATAAAGTAAAATTTTCCAGTGCAGATTGGAGACAACCCATGGAAGCACTGATTTGATCTCATTTCAGAGAAAAATAGAACAGGTTAGATGCACCTAATAAATAAAATTACTAACAAACTCAGGAATCTTTCTTTGCTTCACTGGTGTTCTGGTGCTGAAAATATCACTAATGTGGATCAAAGGAGATACACAGATGAATGCACCTCTTATTATTTGGAAACTACATTTACTGCAGCTGGCAGAGGCAGAGATTGTTTCTATTGATACACGGATTTACAGAATCATTTTAAATGTTAACCCTTAGATGCATGAATTATGAAATCTTCAACCATGATTTTTTTAACATTTTTTTTCATTCGTCTTTAGGTGTGAATAAAACAAATTTCAACAAATGTTTTTTTTTGTAAAATTTTATAATTTACAAATAATTTATTACATGTCCACTTCAGTGGGCAGCGTGCATTCTGAGCATGAAATATGTTGGCTTGGCTTACTGAAGTCCAAATGGAGGGGCTCAAATGCAATAAAGTCTTCAACAGCTGTGCTTAATAGCAAAAACAAATAAATAACAATTTTGAGTACCTGTCCACTGTAGTGACCATTATGCATCAAAGGGTTAATAGGGGAAGACTGCAGGAGGGAGCGGTAAAATACAGGGGTCCCTAGCAAAAACAAGAAACTACGAGTCTGATGAAACCCGCTGGTTTTCCTTCAGGCAGTCATGGGGCAGCTCCAACGACCCAGTGACCGAGCTCAGTCCGGTACCGACACCGGCTCGGCAGAGGGTGGACGAGCCGAGGCGACGTCGTGCTCTGCTTAAGAAGAAGTGTTATTTTCCTGCTTCAGAAGAAGCGTCCAACGTGTTTTTACGCTTTCTCCGAGACATGTTACGTCACTAAGTTGTTAGCGCCGCGCGCTAAGGAAACCCTGCGTTCCTCTTCGGAACAAAAACCTCGTTGTCGCTCTCAGCCGCGGCGAAGCCATGTTTGTTCACACACAAGTGAAAACAAGCGGGGCACTAATATATTACTATGACTCACTCTGATTGGTTAAGGGTCAAACAAAGGCGTGTCATTCGCCTGAGGTAAGTTCCATTTTCATTCAGAGGCAGAAATTCAACAGCAGAGCTGTGAATTGTGATAAAAAGGTCTCTCAAAAATGACAGACCGTCAGATGTGTAGATCGTAAAACGGTCTAAAATCGTCATATCGCCCAGCCCTAGTTCCCCCTCTCCGTTAAGAATGAACCTAGAACACCCCCCCCCCCCCGAGGCACAGCATGGACACATTGTTTACGATCCTCCCTCCTGGTCCCCCCCCCCCCCCCCCCTCTAGTTTTCTAGTTCTTTCGTTTCTTTAGATCTGCAATTACGAGTTTTAATGTTAATAATTAGGGCCTTGGTTCTGAGACAAAGGCAATTGCTCATCCATATTTTTAATTGTGGTTCTAATTCTAGGTTCACAAAAAGTATAGCACAGAGCGTGCTTTATACTGTTGGATTCATTTACTCTTAAAGGTCAGAGTGGGCTTGTAAACAACCCACAAGAAGTTTATTTTTTAGTTTTTAACAATATTTCTTAATAAAACTACACCAGACGACATCTAAGATGTTTTCAGCCCTAAATAGGGACTAAGATCTTTTTGTGTTAGTGTACAGTGAAAGTAAATGAGTTGCACTAGTATTTCACTGCATGAATCTGCAACTGTGGATTCTAGTAAACTGAGTGCAACTGTGGACTTGTTTAACCCTAAAACAGGGAGTGCAACCCTTTTGGGTAACTTATAGTGAAAGTAATTAAACTACAATAGGGATTTGTCTTATTAATCTGCAACTGGGATTTGTAGTGTGCAGAAGTCTGCAACTGTGGACTGGTTCAACCCTAAACAGTGATTATGACCTTTTTATGTCAATTTACATTGAAATTAACTGAATGGCAGTAGGGTTTTATGTTGGGTAAGTTCATATTTCTATAATTGAACCTTTTGAGGCCTAAAAGATGCCCACTTAGGTGTTGTTAATACCTCATGAATCTCCAGGTCTCCCAACTAAGGTTGTTCATGAAAGATTATACAGAGACGCCGGTCTGCAGTCAGGGATGTTGTTTGTGGAGTTCCAGCAAGTTGATTTTACATTTCCAAAGAACCTTCTGTGCCTCTGTATTCTGGGAAGGACTTGCCTTCTCCCTCCTTGTTCAATAAACCCCTGGCAACCTGATAACCGACAGTAAATGAGCTACATTAGTATCTAACTACATTTATTTTAATCTTTAACAATTTTTCTTAAATAAAGATAAACCAGACGACTGTTATGATGTTTTTAGACCTTAAATAGAAACTAGGTTCCCTTTGATGGTAGCAAAAATACATGAGCTGCACTGGTGTTACCTGCCTTTTAGTCTTTAACAATTTTTTCTTATTAATAGAAATATATCTGATGGCAGCTAAGATGTTTTTAAACCCTAAAAAATAAAAACTAGGATCCCTTTTGGTATTAGCAACAATAAATGAGCTGCACTAGTATCTACTTGCATTTATTTTAGTTTTAAACAATTTTTCCTCTTAATAAATATAACCCAGACGACAGCTAAGATGTTTTTAAACCTTAAATAGAAACTAGGTTCCCTTTGATGTTAGCAATAGTAAATAAGCTGCACTAGTGCATAATTACATTTATTTTAGTCTTTAACAAATTCTCTTATTAATAAATGTAAACCAGATGGCAATTTAGATGGTTTTAAAACCTTAAATAGAAACTAAGATCCCTTTGGTGTTAGCAACAGTAAATGAGCTACACTAAGGTGTAACTGCTTTTATTTTAGTCTTTAACAAATTTTCTTATTAATAAATATAAACCAGACGACAGCTAAGATGCTTTTAAACTCTAAATACAAACTAGGATCCCTTTGTTGTTAGTTACAGTAAAATGATCTGCACTTGTGTTGAACTGCATGAATCTACAACTGTGAGGTTCTAGTGTTACTAATCAGGGCCTTGGTTTTGAGACAAAGGCAATCGCTGCTCATCCAACTTTTTAATAAATCTAAACCACACGACATCTAAGATGTTTCTAAACCCTGAATGGAGACTAGGATTCGTTTTGAGACCTAAAAGATGCCCACCTGGAGTTGTTTAAACTTCACTTAAATTGCCAGGTCTCCCAACTGAGGCTGTTCAAGGGACTTTTAGTTGAGACATTTGTCTGGAGTCAGTGATGCTGATTAGGGAGTTCTGGGAAATTGATGGGCAGTTTCAGGGAAATCTTTATTCTTCGGTAATACGGGAAGTTTCCGCCTTCTTGATCCTTTACTATAAAGCTCTGGACGCAGGTAGAACGTGAGGAGAGTGACGCCGGTACAGTTCTGAGACGGTTCGGACGAGGAGTCGCTTGGAGTTTTAATACGCCAGCGGTTGGCTGGAGCTTTAATCGCAGGACTACTGATTTGGGGACGGAATACGGAGCAGTTGTTTGGAGCGCTAATATTTGGCTGCAGTCATAGCGGAGTCGACCGGAGGTTGAACGTACGATTACTCACAGGTACGAAGGTTTTTCTCTTATTATCCTAGCGGATGCTTAATTTTTAGTCTCCATCTATGAAGGTCATTCTGTTTCAAAAAGCACAAACTTGTAGATCTGTTGTGTGTATTTGTACTACATGATGGGTGCTTGAAAACAGTGTGTGTGTGTGCGTGCAGTACAGTGTGAGGAGCTGTACACCAACACCCGTAAACCTGTAAAGCTAAATGTGTACCTGTAAGAAACACGCACATGCGTGTGAAATAAAATACAGTTGTGTGGGACATTTTCAACTACAAGTCTGTAAACACAAGTGTACAGATCTGTTTCTGCACACGCTCAACTCTTTTATTACAATTGCACAGCTTTCCTCTCACACATCTGATTTTTGAAACTATTTTCATGATTAATTTGTGTCAAAATGCACAAGTTTGTAAATGTGTTGTCTGAGTCCGTACAACACAGTGTGGGCTTGAAGATTGGATGTGAGTGTGTGTACCGTAAAATGTGAGCTTGAAGTTTTGAGGTGAGTGTCTGTGCATTAAAACGTGAGAAGCTGCACATCAACATGTGTGAAATTGTGAAGATAAATGGTACTTATAAGAAAAAGTAAATTGTATGTGAAACAAAAGAAACTAATATGTAAAATTTTCTTCTGCGACCCAGTAAATACAACTTCTCAAATACGTTTCTGCGCATGCTCAGTTGTTGTTTTACAAGCGCACAACTCTCCTCTCGCGAGTCTGACTTTTGAAACACTTCTGGCAGGTTGTGTGTTGCAAATTGCAGCTGTGTGTATCTCATAGACTGTACATACTGGACAAATGGATTCCATAGGCTCCAATAACACGTTTTTTGTCCATAATGGGAGGTGGCCACCACCGCCATTTTGACCGTGTCACAGGTTCCGTCCAGCCCAGACAATTCCATAAAAGGGAAGAGAGGAGGCGCTGAGGGTGGGGCTGTAAGGCTGGGATCGAGTGACGAACTAGCTACGAGTTAACCTGAAGCTAACCCTGGCTAACCCAAAGCTAAAGCGGAGGTGGGAGCCGAGCTAACGGATGTAGCCACCTAGCTTCAATTCAACCGGAGCTAACTGGAACACCCAACGACCTGACCCTCACACTGAGTTTAGGTGGAGGTTTTCTGCGCCTGTTCGTGAGAAGTACCTGTATTAAAAAAGTTTTAAATCGGTAAGTTTATAATTTATTTCCATAATGAAAACATTTTGCTTTGAGCAAGTTTTCAGTACAGTTTTTTTCGGCGCTATCACTCCTGAGTCGCACCAGCCATTAAATGTATCATGAAGAAGAGAAAATATATTTAAGTCGTATTTTGGGGGGACATTTTATTATCTTTCTTACAAAATCTGAGACCAAGCGTTTCACATTGCAACACAAGCACCGGTAACCATAACAGAATGAACAGCCAGCAGAGGAGAGGATGGCGGTGTTTCAAACCCTCCCGGCCGGCGTGGAGAGCTCATTCCTGGGCTGGAGCCGGCCCTCAGCACCCCGCCACAGGCTCTAACAGATGCTGGCGGTGTTTCATATATTTCCAAAACGTAATACTTGTTTGTATCTTGTACAGCCAAGTAGCCTTTATTCTGGACTCAGTACAATTTACCAAAAGTAAAGAGACATTATACAGATGAAGTAAGCACAAGATAACTTACTGGAAGACACAGAATTATCATCAGAACCAGAACGAGAGAGCCTGATAACAGTCATGCGAAAATAACAGTTAAAAAGTATGTATGTATAATAGAAATAAAAATATATTAGAATTAGTGTAACTCACTGTGATCCAAACAATAAATCAGCCATAGCTGATTAGTAAATATGACATGAGGTCTGGGAGTTTTTAAGTTTCATTCTTTTATTACATTTTTTTCTTAGATCTGTTAAAAGGTCACCGTGGCAGCCTGTGTGTCAACGTCAGCTACACAACGCAGCAAGTGTAAGTTCCAAATACCTGTCTTGACCACTTCATGTATGGTTTTGTACTTTAAACAATTATGACAAACCTGTTATTTTTTCTCCATAGCCATTTGGATCATTGGTGACAGCTACGTGAGGCGTGGTGCCCAGAGAGCTGCAGAGACCGTCGGACACAACCTTGGCCTCCCTGACGTCTGTGTCTCCTGGTTTGGTTGGGGCGGACCATCGACATACATAAATGTGCCGACACTTTGCGCCCTGTTTTATAAAATGTAGTGTTAAAAATAAATGTTTTTGCTCAATTACTGGAATTTCTTTGGTTAAGACAAAAGTGACGAATAATCATTTACAAGTTATTTGTACAACAGGCCCCTTTTAAATCCCAACAGTTTCTTAGCAGACAATAGAAATGTGTTCTTTATAGGGCCGGGACTTTAACGCGTTAATTACGATTAATTAATTAGAAAAAAATAACGCGTTAAAAATTTTTAACGCATTTAATCGCAGCTTGCATTTCAAGCACGGCGGAACCTTTGTCATTGCACGACTTCCTCGTAGACTGAATATCACTGACGCACACAACAATGCACAGCGCTAATGGCTACTAAACGTAATAAAAACAGAAAGAAGTTGCCTTGCTTGGACTGATGCAGGATTTAGGAAACACGTCCGCCTCTTTTCTTAACTTGGGGGGAAAAAAAACTTCCAGACAACAACGGAGTCCGTGTCGCGGACATTTTTCAGAGATCGTCTCTGCTACGGCTGCCCGCCCGGTAGCACCGTAAACTTTACAAAAGTTGCGGTAAGCTATATTTTTAACATTTACGTAACATCTGTGCAGCGCTGAAAGCACCAGACAGAATAATTCTTTGCCCTAACAGTAGTTTATGAAAGTAGTCAGACAAACGAGAGGCACCTGGCTGCCGCTGGGAGAACGCTCCGTGTTCTCGTGTCTTACAGTTGAAAACAGAAGTTTAAGTTAAAACAGAAACACTCTGAAACTTTTCTGATGATTTTCTAAACAATTCTGTCAGGGAATTCTATGTTTCTGAGACGAGTCTCTGTCTAAACATCACATGCATTATTACTATCATTAAGCAGCGAGGTGTGTTAAAGCTGTGTATCTGGGGCAGCGAGGAACGAGGAAGTTGTGATCCGGCTGAAGATCACACCAGATTCGCTGCAGCAGGCGTGAATCTGCGGGTCTGCAGCATCCCCTTATTAACGTGACAGCAGGACTTCCCATGTAAGGAAGGTCCGCTCACCTGTTCGTCAGATCATTATTTCCTCGCCATGATCTTTTATCTTCCCATCAACCTCCAGTCATTCAACTGGAACCATTTAGTGTTCCTGATCATTCTCAGAATATGCCACGCCTGCTCTGGTGTTAAAAGTTAGTACATTTAAGTCCTAGATCATATTTGTGCCTGTTCTACTGTCATTTTGAAGGATTATTATTTATGTGTTTTTACTACATTATGAGTAGAAATGCTAATAAAAACTCCCAATTATACAAACAAGTGAAACTGGAAAAATTAGAATCTGGTGCAAAGTCAAATTTATTTCAGTCATTCAACTAGACAGAGAGACTATTTAAAGGCTCAGGAACCTTCTATTTGTAATTATAAATTTTAGTTTATTTGGGTTTTGTTTCATATCACACAGTGACATTTGAATAATTAAAATGCATTTTTTTATTAAACGCTTTAGTTTACAGTAATAACCATGTCTGATGTTTGATTCTCTGTCTCAAAATTTTAATTAAAAGTTTTACTTTGAAAGCACATTTGCCTGAACGATTAAAATGCGATTAATTGAGATTAATTAATTACAAAGCCTGTAATTAATTAGATTAAAAATTTTAATGAAGTTCCAGCCCTAGTTCTTTACTAACTTTACTTGGTTTGAAAATCTTACTAAAATAAACTTGAGTGCCGTATTGCAAAACCCAATCATACTTGTTATGTAAACATTAGCTTTGTAGATATTTTTTACAGATATATATTTGTGTGCAACAAAAACCAAACTTAAATAATTTGTCATTCTTTATTGAAAAACAACAAAATACAGGTATACAGAAGTGTGGGAAAATGATAATGTGAAAGTATTGCACTATAAATGAAGTGAGATGAGATGAAGGTGGACGCCAGCGGGCTGGACGCCGGACGAGGAAACCTGGAGACGGATCGCTCAGACAGGAAGGGAAGAGCTTCCTCTTACCTTGATGGAATTAAAGTTAGCCGTCACCTGAATGCCCAACCGTACGGTCTGAGGTCAAAGGTCACAGGAAACACACCAGTCAGCAGTCATACAGATGCATAAAGATAACTGTAGCCATGGCAACCAGCTGACATGTCCCCACTTTCACCAGCACCTGGTGCCTGCCGGGTCACCTGAATTCCTGTGTGATGTCAGCACGGTCGGCCGTGACTGCGGCCATCAGAGGTGACCTCTGATCAGCTGAATGAACTCACCTTCCAGGGTGACGCCGTGTTAGAGTCGGCTTCATCCTGTAAACAAACAAACAAACAAACAAATGAGTGGTAACAAAAACACCACGTCTGGTTCTGGTGGAGGCGGAGGACAACATGCACCTTTCCAGGAGCAGAACCCAGATGTTCTTGTTGCTACAAACAGAGACGAGCAGAGTTAAACCAGGAAGTGAGAGGGACCAGCTGCTGCAGACAGGTGACGCTCACCTGAGCCTGAACCATAGGAGCCTCCTCAGCCATCAGACCTTCTGACTCCAGTTCAGATGCCACCTTGTTGATGTCCCTCAGGCGTGACTCGTTGGCCTTCAGGTCCTGCAGGACAAAAGCACCTGCTGATTACCTTGTTGCTGTCGGGTTAACAGGTCTGGTGTTAGAACGTGGTGGATAAGAATGTTCTGACGGGCCGAGGGTTCTGAACTCACCCTGCAGGACTGGGCCTGCTCCTTCAGGGCCTGGATGCTGCTGCCGTAAGCCGACAGGTCCGACATCAGGGCCTCGTGCTTCTTCAGGAGAGCCTGTGGAGCAGAACATCAGAACCTTCAGCTCGTCTGACACAAGTGGCGCTTTCTCGCAGCGATGGTCCAATCGGATCCGCCACCGTAAAACAAACCCTGCTCAGTTCCCCGCAGACGCAGCTCTGCGGGTGTTTAGTGGAAAAGCGTGAACCTTCTGCCGGCTGCCACGTGTCATGGCTGCTCTGCAGCAGGAACACACATCACAGCTTGTAAACCGTTTGAAATAAGAGCAACGGGAACACGTTTGTCATCACTTCCTGTGCGAGGCCAGCACTTCTACCCCTAACCCATGAGACGCTCAAACGAGCAACGTCTGGTAGACAACCGAAGGAAATGACAAATACAGAAACACTAATTATGAAGGACTGGAAAGAGAGCAAAGAAAAGCGATTGGAGTTTCTCAGGAAGGGACTTCCATACCTCGGCCAAGTCCTCGTCTTTCCCTTAGTCTGGACTTCCAACGATGGGCTCCTTCTCCCTCATCCAGGACTCGGCCTCATTAGCATCCGCAAAGTACTGCTGGGCCTGCAGAGAGTCCTCCAGGTCCTGCCTCCTCTGGGACGCCTTGACCTTCAGCATGTCCCAACGTCCATGAAGCTCCCACAGTTTAGTCTTCACTTCCTCACCAGCGAAGTGACCTGGACCCAAAAAAAGTGAGCCAGAACCTGCAGACACCTCAGAAACATGTCAGGACCAGACCTGCTCTACCTTCCTCCACCATGGTCTCTCCTTTCTGGGTGACAGTCTTGATGCAAGGTTCATGACCTGTGATCTCAGCCTGCAGAGCCTGGTGCTTCTTCAGCAGGTTCTGGACACCAATCAGGTCCTTCCCTGAGGACACATGTTAAGAGTTCAGCATTATGCAGTAGACAGACCAGTTTAACCCAGCGGTTTCTTTCTTCTACAATCTGCTCTTTAACTGTATTATTTCCTGCTATTTCAGCTGTTAACTTTATTTTTTCTCTAAGTGTTTTTCTCCCCAGAAGAAGCTACAATGGTGTTCTGCTGAGCTGTGGTGGCCTCATGGAGGGGGCCATCGGCTAGCACACTGCTGCTAACCACTTAAACATTCTCCCTCTCCTGATAATAACATTTTACTTTCTTTGATGTTGGATGTGCTACTACTAGTTTACCCGCTTAATTATAGATTCACTAGGATAAATACAATAAAGTTATCTCTCGCCAAATAGAATATTTACTAAGAAATCACAATGTAATGTGTGTGTGTGTGTGTGTGTGTGTGTGTGTGTGTGTGTGTGTGTGTGTGTGTGTGTGTGTAAAAGCCATGTGTAGTGTTTATTTATAAAGCATATGTTGTTGGATTTTATCCAGAATCGAGACTTTGAAAATATATATTTTAATTACAGTTTGATTTATTTGACATCTGTATAATGTTTATTATTTTGTTTTTTCCCCCTAAATACCTAACGTTTTAGTTAACATGAATATTAGTCATTCATCCCAAAACATAGTTACACATTTTAAATTTTAATAGGGGAAGACTGCAGGAGGGAGCGGTAAAATACAGGGGGTCCCCTGCAAAAACTAAATTTACGAGTCTGATGAAACTTGCTGGTGTTCCCGCTGCTTCTTCAGTAAACAGCGCCAACAAAAACAAAGAAACTTGGGATCTTGTCGGCGTGGCGGTGGGATTTAAGGGAAACGCTGTATGCCCTATAGACTTCTCAACGAGCTGCAGTATTTCTCCGGTCAGATCTGTCTCCCGAGTTCGAGAGCTCCACGAGCGGTCAGCCCGCAGCAGCGAGGCGCCGCATCGGTCAGGCTGCCCGGCCTGACCGCTGGGGATTACCGGATGAAAGAATGGAGCACAGGTGTCCCTCCAAGCGGCGCGCTCCGTCGTATTTCAACCCATTTTTATCTTAAATGCACTGGGTTTTACCCTTTTACCCATTAAAATATGCCCTATTAATTATTTTACCGTATTTTACATTTAAATTTCATGGTTAAACAGTACATGCTACGTGCTAAACTGATAGTTAGCTAGCTACTTCGGTAAACTCAGCTAGGTGGCAGTGACATAAAATACAAATATAGACTTTAACTTACCGAAAAAAATGAAGTGGAGACTCCTTGGACGCTCTATTAGTGCAATTAATACCACAGCAAGTCATTTTGTCCAACAATTGCACCAATAATATCCAAAACAGAATTCACAAGCACAGAGACTCAAAATCCCCTCAGTTTCCAGGAGAGACCGAGGCTGTACTGAGGCCTTTCCACGGAGCTAGCTATGTGGTCACGTGGGTCTGAGGCGGCGGTCACGTGTGTCGGATGCTCATTAATTATACAGAATTTTAGGCTTTCAATACACTTAAACAGAAGAGTGAGAAAAAATTCACCCCCTTCAGAGTTGTCATGAGTATAAACTAGATAATTTAGACAAAAAACAATTTTTGGAACCAGGCTGTAAACATGTTTATTTCTGCTGTGAAAATGGCATTTTTAACATGGGAGTCAATGAGGATATGCTCGCTTCTGGTACCAGCCCCCAGCGGATGAGGGTGGAACTGCAATTTTTCTTACTTCCGGGATGGAACCATTTTTAGAGCGGCATTGTGGGGGCTTGGTGTATCTGCAGAGGCGAGTGGAGCAGGGGATGAGGGCGAGGGTGGGGGCAGAAGGAGGAGCCACAGAGGGAGGGTTGTCATTGGTCGGCTCTGGTTTCCAGGACAACAGGCTCAACCAATCAGAGTGAGAGTTGCGTTTTTCCCTCGGTTTTCAGTCCGCTGCCGTCTGCAGTTCGCGATGGCAGAACGAGCTGGGGTAAGTACATTTCAACTTATTTTAGTCATTTCCTCGTCTTTTTATTTAAACAAGGTGACACACTAACTTAGTCATGCTATTTATACCATTATTAAGGCCTTATTATAAGATATTTGTACAACTATGTAGTCTAGCTAAAGTTTATATGAGCTGCTTTGCTAAGTTAGCAGAAACAAGAACGCCACTGCTAACACTGTAGTCTTGCATTAAGGCCACTGTGCTTGGGTATAATCCCAGGGGTGTTTCTCAATGTCAAGGCTTAGAGGACACTGTCCTTCCTTGGTCAAAGAAAACAGTTAAATGGAACTGACTTGCATCACGTGACCAGGGCACGGGCCTAAAATCTGAGCCCGTGTCTGGCCCGGCCCGAGAGGGTGGAGCCCCAGCCCGACCTGGTCCGAAAAGGTTTTCAGGATTCTCTGGCCCGACCTGAGCCCGACTTTTTTCTAACCTTTCATAATGTTTTAGCGTGATAGAATGCTCAGCATTCTAATTATCTGTGGGAAGCGTTCTGCAGTTAAAAAAAAAGAAAGAAAGAAAGAAAGAAAGAAAGAAAGAAAGAAAAACAGCAACAATGCAGCTGTTTTTTCTAACAGAGCGTATTTTTCGAGCGGCAGATGAAATTTACGAACACTATATTAAATGGATGCATTTGTAAATTTAATCTGCTCTGAAAATTAGAAAATTAGAATGCTGCTTTTTTTCTAACTGCAGAGCGCATTTTCAGAGCGGCAGATTAAATAAACACCCCCAATTAATATAGCGTTTGTAAATTTTATCTGCCGCTCTGAAAATGCGCTCTCTAGTTAGAAAAAAACCCAGCAATGAATGCTGTATTTTTTTTAACTGCAGAGCGAATTTATCCACAGAAAAATAGAATGCTGCTGTTTTCATGAGAATAAACGAATGGTTTCTGACATCAAAGTGGACATAAAATGGCATATTAGAATAGGGGCACATGTTTCAATCAGCAGTTTGAGAATTTGTTCATATAGGCCCATTTATAAACCACACAGACCTTAACTGAGCTAACGGGTGCTGGTGCGTGAGAAGCAGGCAGGTGCTGCTGCGTTTAAGTGTTTCAGTTTTTTTTTTATGAATTCGATTAAAAATAAAGGCGCCCGGCCCGTGTCCGAGGTAATTACAGTCGTTGGCCCGAAGACCGGCCCTCGGGCCGGGCTGACTCCAGGGCTGGGCTTCAGTATAGGGCTCTAACAGAGATTAACGATAGATAAAATCACTGTTGGAAAATGTCTCCCACCCCATGCTGTTGCAGACGCTGTTCCCCACAAATTCACTTATTTGTTTGCATTCTTGCTGCTTCAGTGAATTTCACTTTTATTTTACTAACGCTAATTCACCTCATTTGCATTATTCATAGAACATTTAGAGTTTTTCAAAGCACCAAAATGTCCACTGAGGGACAATGAAGTACTTAGAAAATGCTGATAAGTGTCTGACACCTCGGATATCAGCCCAGGCTGCTGACACTCTGAACAATCAGATCTCCTGGCAACTCGGCTCCTCCACCATTACCACATCAAAGCTCTCAGCCTCTCCTCTGCTGTCCACCACAGATTTCACACCTTCCACCACAGACAGAAACATCTTCTGTTTGTGTCCTAAACAAGCCTATAGAGCTCCGGGAGTTAACGTCACTTCTCCCGGCATGCAACAGTTCAAATCGAAACGGCGCCATATTGGCATGCAGAAGCCGGCAGCTGGACTATTTGTTATTGTCAGAAAACTCAATCAAACGGGAAATATGGTAGATTCCTGTTGTGCCCCAGGATGCAGAACAGACGCGGACGACATAAGGAATGAGCCATCTACAGGATTCTCCAAGATCCGGAGCGCCGCAAACGTTGGATCATTTTAATAAAACGCACTAGTGACCGGGCGAAAATGAAGCTGTGGGATCCCGAGAGTAAAGGTTTTCGCTTATGCAGCGACCACTTCATATCAGGTACTTAAACCAACGTTTCCTCAACTGTGTGTGGTATTTATTTTAAATGCTTTTATTACGATTCTTAGTGGGCTTCCTAAACTTATTTTGGCGTGGCTTTTTCTGTCTTATTACTCATAGCAGCAAGTAAACATCACGTAAAACGTTGCCTCATGAGTTCTGCGTGCTGCCGTTTCCGTGTTTTATGATCACAGCAATTAACCGGCTAAGCTGTATTTAATTTTTAAGCAATGGTTGATCAATTGTCAGATCACACATAAAAAGCACTTTGGATTGCTGTTATCTGTCTCACCGAGACTTCTTACGTGTAAATCTGTTATTTTTCCGTCCATCCATCCATTTTCATCCGCGTATCCGGAGTCGGGTTGCGGGGGCAGTAGCGTGACTTCCCTCTCCCCAGCCGCCGGAGCCAGCTCCTCCGGGTAAATTCCAAGGGGTTCCCCGGTCAGGTCCGGTGTTGTGCCGGTAAGAAGTCCGCTCTGACAGCTTCTGGTGTCGGAGCGGGCAGTAGAGTCAAGCGTCCCAGACCTTCTCCCCAGCTCCTCCGGCCGGGGGAATCCCAAGGGGTTCCCCGGACAGGTCCGGTGCTGTGCCGGTAAGAAGTCTGCTCCGACAGCTTCTGGCGTTTTAAAAAAGTATCCCAGGGGCACGGTAAGGGTCGGAGATGTTTAGTCTATTTAATTTCTGACTATATAAAACGATTTCTTCTGTTTTAAAGTGTGAAGTAAACTCAGATGAAGTAAAATCCAAGCGGATCCCGTTCATGTTCATGGTTACATCCGTGTTTGTTTACCTTTTTTGCATGCCAAAATGGCGTCCACTAACTGAGAGTCACGTGGGGTCCGGAGCTCTATTGACTCAGTGATAAATTATAAACTACACATATCAAACAAGCTCACCAAAATAACGTACTATAGATAGCAACTCTGTACTGCTTATAATATAAAATTAATGCAAACATTATATAATTAATTAATTTTATATCTGTAAGTCAATTCTATGTAAAGTTTATCTGCGTAAACCTGAACAGGCCCAACCCGGTCTACTGCTCTGCCTCCCTCTGCAGCCTCATGTCCTCCCTGATCAGCTCCAGAAGCTGGTCATCGCTGGCACCTTCCCCTGGATGCCCATTTTCTCCAGAATAGTCTTAACAAACATGTAAGAAAAAAAAACAGGAAGAGAAAAGAGGACAACGGGTTATTCCTTTCATGGTTTCGCAGAAAAAAATAAACTCAAGTTTTTAAAATATGAGATGTTATTGTACCTCCATGCCACAGCCGCCGAATACCTTGCTCCAGTGATCATGTGGTCCATCTCCGCCCTAAGCTTAATAAATTCCCTGGTTTACTCTTTTGTCCCTAAAATACAAACTCCTATTAAAATCAGGGGGAAAACGTAGCGGGAGAAGTACAACACAGAGCGGCCGAACATACGAGCCGAGACCTCAATACAAGCACTTTCAATGTAACATTTCTAACTAAAATAACGTTCATGTATCACAAAAAGCCCTTAACCTAACAGTTTTCAAGTTTATACTGACATTTATATGCGCAATCCTCTCCGACAGCTCCTGCTTCACTGTCCGCCATTGTTTTTAAGTTTTTCTGCTAGCCGGCCCGCAAGGCATCTTGGGAAATGCTACCCATTGAAGGATACGCCGGACCCGTCCTTCATTCAGGCGAAAAGAAGGCCGGATTCGTCGACCGCATTTGAAGGAGTCTTCTAATTGGGACAGGCCTAGTCGCGGCGCTGTGACGTAACCGGCCGACGAATCCGTCCGACGTAGGATGCAGACCCTGAATTGAGACACAGCCAAGGACAACACGGTGAAGCTAGCCATGCTAGGCAGAGCTAATGTTGCCATGCAGCTCGACGAGGGAAACGGAAGAAACGGAGGACGTTTGGACAGGGAGAACAACAGCAGCTGGGTGCAGAGGTAAGCTGTACATTACATTTCTGTGAGCAAGACAATCAGAATCAGAAATCCTTGGTTGTCCCACAAACAGGGACATTTGTTTAATAACATGTACATTGTTTAATGTGCAATAACTGTAAAAACTCATTTCAACACACTAGGGCTGTCGCGGTTGAGGAATTCCCAAGCGGTGATTCAGGGTGGCTTAATATTGCGGTGTGCGATATTATTGCAGCCCTTTTTTATTGCAGTACTATCTAAACATAATGTTTACACATTTAAAAAAGGTTAAAAATTGCCGTGCCTTCTTTAATAACACTTTACTGAATGCAGATCAAAGGGCAGTAACAACCGCAGTAACGTTTGTTTCTCTGACAGTCAGAGTCCGACTGAACTTAAAAACAACAAAATTCAGGAGGTTAAACTTTTAAATGCAAATTTGGCTGCAGCATCTAACAAATAAGAAACAAGTCCCCATTTTGTTTAGTTGTTTAAAATCAAGCATAAAAAATTACATGTACCGGGCGCACTATCATTTCACTTTCACACACACGAATGACGGTGATTTATAGCTCGGTCACGTCCTTGTTACCTACAAGGAAAACCAGCATGTTAACCATATACGGTTTGAGAGAGGATCTGAGAGGGGTGGCAACATTTCCAGCAACACTGAAAACCCTCTCAGATGGTGCGCTCGTTGCACTTACGCACACGTACCTGCGTACGACTGGCGAGCAAAGGGAATCTCTCCCGGTTGTTGCTCCACCATGTCAGGGGGGTTTCTTTAGGGTGGATGCATTCCTCCTGCAGGTAGCGAGTGAGCTCCAGCTCGGCTCAAACTCTCTTCGGGGCGGTTGCAGAAGCAGTGCTTGTCCGGGACTTCAGCAGGTCTCCGAGCATTTATTTATTTATTTATTTTTGCCGCTGGTGGCAGCTCTGTCTCGGCCAAGGACTCTGGCTGTGCAGCAGCTGACGTACTGAAAACCAAAGTGCTCCCAAAGGAGCGAAGTAACGTTTCGTTTTGATACCAGTGCAGCCATCCTTCTCAACATGCATCATTGAGTTGAACCAAGTTCAGTAATCGCGGTGGCCCATGATGCAGCGCGGTGGGCTTCTTCATATTGCGATATTTCATTTTTGCGGTTACCGCGACAGCCCTACAACACACACACTTATCATACATATTTAACCATGTAAATGTGTATTTCATGTAAATTTGTACATACATCAATCTGATTCCATTTTACTTGTTACACTTCTGCTGCAGCAAACACATTTCCCAGCTTTTGGGACAATAAAACATTTCTGATTCTCAATTAGATGTTTTTACATTTGAAGTAAAAACATCTCATTGAGAATCTGAAATGTTTTATTTCCCCAAAAACTGGGAAATATGACATTTGTAAGAGGATACTGATGACATTATTTCCTATGAAAGTGTTTCCTATGTACTTATCTGTTGTTTTTTATTTATCATATGACAGGTTTGTGACACCATCCTGAGCCATACAAAAGAGCGATTCTCTTTTACCAAGCACCTCGTTACTGCCACTCTGCTACAAAGTGACTTGTTTGTGAAACACACAGCGCAGTTCCCAGATGCACCACTGGCGACCGCTGTAGAGGCCTACCCCATGCTGAACAATGCTAAGCTCAGAACAGAGCTATTCCTCATCTATGAGAACCATGAGTTCAGGGCTTGCATTGGTGCACTGACTCTCTTCCAGTTTTTCATGGAGAACAATATTCAAAGCACGTTCACAGAGACTGTCACTCTTTTGAAGATTCTTGTCACCACACCCATGACCACAGCTGAATCAGAAAGGTGCTTTTCTACTTTAAAGAGGATTAAGACTTCCCTGAGGAACACCATGACACAGGATGGGCTGAATGCTCTTGCCATTCTCTCCATGGAAAAAAAGCTTGTCACAAACATTCCTGACTTCAATAAAAAGCTAATCGAGAGCTTTGCCACTCAGAAGGACAGAAGGGCAAAATTTCTGTACAAATGAGGTATCACACACACACAAATGCATCCACTTGATCTTTGTATAAAGTTGACCTTGGCACAACACTCCAGAAATATTTAACTGTAAATTTCTGGCATTTTGTCTAAGTAGTGTTTACTACCATTTCTGTAACAGTGACCTGCTCATAATTTTTCGTGTTCACTCAAATGTTGAAATTAAACAAAAATGTTTTTGTTACTTGCCTCTTGCATTGCCCATTTACCATTTATGGTCATGTTATTTTATGTGCAATTTAATGCAGTATTTTTCAACCTTGGTCTGCAGGGCAGTGTGCCAATAGTCAGACACACCTGGATTAATCAGTTTGTCCAATTATGTAAGACAGGAAATAAAAGAGCTGTGCTTAATTCAGGAAATAGTGGAGTTGTGCACAAAGCTCAGAAAGCACAAGTTTGTTTAAAAATAGAAAATAGCACAGCCCCACCAAAAATATTTTTCACCAGCCGCCACTGCTATCTATCTATCTGTCTGTCTGTCTGTCTGTCTGTCCGTCCGTCCGTCCGTCCGTCATCTATCTATCATCTCTCTTATCTTATCTATCGTATCCATCTATATTAATTCATGCACTTAAATATTAATGTTCTGATTTTATTGATAAACTTGTTCTGTAATAGTTCCTTTACTATTGTGATCAAAAATATTCAATCTCTATTCTAAGGCTGCTCTGTAAATAGTTTTCAAATAAACAATACACATAGCAACTTCTGATCATTCCATATCAATTTCAGACTTAAAATAATGTATTGATGTTAACCACACCCACTTCTGGGTTAGGCCCCACCCACTCAGAGTACAGATGCAGCTAATTTAGATGGTTGAACAGATACAGACACAGATATAGATAGTGGTGTACTCGCTCATCCCTAGTACGAACCACCCATTTGGGAAACAGTTTTTTCCCTAGAGCTGTAAATTTTTTTAAGTCGTATACTTCTTCTAAACCATCAGTCACAGATAACACCTTCAGTGATGCTCTGTTACCTTAGAAGCTTGCTGCAGATTTCCTAGTGGCTTCAATATTCACACAGCTTAGCATCAGGTAATGGGAATATTATCTAAATGTATAATCACACAAATGCATACAATCAGCGTGTGTTTAAAAGGTAACATTTACACATCGTCTTATTTATCTGCAGCACTGTTTTCCTTTCTTCTTCCATAATGGAGCATCGCTCGCCGCTGAATTCTTCATCTCCCTACTCTCTCTGCGTGCTCTAGCAGCCTCGACGTGATACCTGTAATTAGATCACTCATCAATAGTATTCTTGTGAAGCAGGTAATGAGCACAGCTACCTTTTCTCCCTTTAAAGCTTCTTTCCGGAGTATTTCTCTTATCTGATGGCACCATCTAGTGGCTGATAAACACATCACACACAAAAAATCTGTCGCTCTGTTTTTTAAAATTGCGACTTCATGTTTCTGTTTATAAATGTGCTTCTGTAGCCGACAAACAGAGCTAAAACATGTTGTTTTATGAGTATTATTCTCATGTCATGTTGTATTCTCATATATTTATATTTTAGAGACTTAGTTGTCCATGAAAAGTTCATCAACTCTGCATCAGCTGAGGTACTTCCTTAAATATGAAGCAAGTAAGCACGCTATTGGTTAGTTCTGTTCGGCGCTCAGTTTCCTATTGCACGGAGCTCTGCGGGGTGGGGTACGTGCTTAGCAGAAGAAAAAGATTTATTGCTTACATTATATCACAGTACATGATGAGATGATCACTTTTACGGATTTCTGACAAATCATACATCATTTCTGAAAGGAGAAACTCCGGAAAGCAGCTTTAAGCTTAGCTTTGTGGCGTTGTTATTTCGGCATTTAATAAACACGTCACACTGTCCCAGGCAGTTTCGTTAGGCTCACCTCTAAAAGGTTGCTGAGAGCTGTGCGAACGCTATCTGAAAAGGTTCCCCAAGGAAGAGTAGTTCTAAGAACTAAATTCTCGCTTACGCAAAATAACATGAGGTTTTTGTCAGACTCAAAACCAGAAAATGGCTGCAGGTAGTGAAGCACCAGGCAGAAAACTTTGAAGATACCAGTGATCCCCCTCCCATCCCCACAGCCAATCAGCGGTCACAGTCGCGGCAAAGACCTGACTCAGCCTTGTCACAAACCTCAGCAGAGCAGGGACTAGAAATTGGGGAAAAGGGAGAGGGAAAATTCCAAACCATGTTCTTTGAAAAGGCTGAGCTGCAATGGTCCAAGTTACTCTGATTAGTGAGGTATGCATTTATAACTAGGGATGTCTCGATACTACTTTTTCACTTCCGATACGATACCGATATTTCAGCCTTCACAGTATTGACAGTACCAATATCAATCTGATATATCAGTACAAATCATACATACTTTTACCTATTTGATAGTGTGGTATGTATAAAAGGCCTGATCAAGTGATATTAGTCGAACAGAAAACAAAAGCCAGCAACAGTAAGTGTAAAAAGCAATAGTTGAGTTTTGTATCTATTCACTTTTATCTGGTTTGTTGTGGTTTTTATTGTTTGTATCTTGTTTTATTTTTACCTGGTCTCCTATTGTTCACTCTCATCCTTTTATTTATGGGTTTTATCATATACTTTGTTTTTAATGCCATACTTAGGTTGCGTGAGCAACAGTAAAGGTGCTATATAAATAAAGTTAACCTTGACCTTTGGTGTCGGATCGTGCATTCAAATTGTCCTTGGAACTCAAAATTTATGAGCAGGAAATGACGTAATGGGTTTGTTTTACATTCCAGCTTCCAACTCAGAAGAAATGGATGCCACCGGTGTTGTTGAGCACTAAACCAAAAGAATTATTCAATCAAGTATTTTCCACATCTAAATACATAACCCTAACCCTATGACACAGTTGCCACATACAACAGGAAAAACATTACAAATCAAATGTAAAAATATAAACGCCAAGAAAAGTAAAAACCATAAACACCGGTCAATTTTGGTGTCAGTGTTAAATGCTTCAACAATGTAATTATTGAGAACAACAATAAACAACTTTGCTGTTGAATAACAAAAAGAAAACTGACCATATAAATGAGTAAAAAATAAAGATGATACTTCCTGGTAGCACTAGGCGCAGCCATCTTTAAATTTGGTATCTCGGGTTCCTCTGAAACCTATGAGCTTGCAGCTGGGAATTCTGAGTTCAATGCATCATTTCCGGCTAACTTATCTAGGAAAAACGAGTTCCGAGGACAACTGGAAGGCACCAAGTCTCCTGCTACAGGTCTCCTTTCCTATCTTCCAGCTAAACAGCTGAGCAGGCTGGGTATAGGACCCTAGTAGGGCTGGGCGATATGGCAAAAATAGAATATCACGATTTTTCCAATATTTTATCACGATTTCGATTTTATCACGATTTTTTATCCATGAATAGCATAACTTCAATTGCGTATTAAAGAAGAGAAACATTGAATAAACAAACATTTATTCATATTAGGGATAATCAACACAGTGCTAACACACTTATATTTTAAACTCACACCAGAGATGATAAAAGCCCTGAGAGAAACAATTACAAAAATCAGTTTTTCTCGTTTTTCAAGTAACTTAACATAAATTAAAATCGTAAACATATTTCAGGTGCAAACATGTCAATTGCAAACGTATTGTGCAAACATTAACTTGTTCAAAATACTATGTAGCTCCCAGTTGCTCATGTAGTGGATAGTTAAGCTCAAATAAGGCTTTGATGTGCGGCTGAACCAGAGATCGCTTGTGGTAGCAAAAAACTGCGCATTCTGAATATTTTCTGCAACTCTCACTTTGCATTCAGCGTACATGCTTGGAATGGCGGTGTTCGAAAAATACTTGCGGCTGGAAAACTCGTAGCCCGGATCCAATGTTTTTATCATTTTCTTGAATCCCGCTCCTACTGTTCGCACGGGACACAAATCTTTAACCAAGTGGTACGTCACTGCATTGGTCACACTGTTCCATCGTCTGCTGTCTCTGTCGTAAGGAGGGTTTTGTGAGTGTTTCTGTTAGCGTTTGCTGCCTGGAAGAAGCACTAGCCGCTGCCGCTGCAGCCGCAGGCTTTTTAGCTTTAGCTGCCAGCTGGCTCTCATTGTATTGTTTGGGATGCCTTCTTTTCAAGTGATTAAACAAGTTCGTGGTGTTGCCATCACTTGCCTTGACGCTCTCCTTGCAAACTTTGCAAATGACGTTTCGCTGCTCTTTGTCATTGGTGAAAAACCAAACCAGTTCCATATAATGGATATGGATGGGTACCTTTGACATTTGAATCGATCCAGTACTAATTCCCGGTACCTACGAATTGATACCGGCACTTAACGGTACCAATTTTCGATACTTTTGAGTGTTTCATATTTTAATTCTCTTTTATAATTAAATATATATATATTTTCTCAATATATAACAATATTTGATAAATATCACGATAAATAACATTCAACTGTTTGTATTTTAACATGGTCCTTGTAGTTTTATAAGCTGATAATTAAACTGAAGCAAACATCTTTACTGTGAACTAAATTTACTGTGTATCTTCATTCCTTTGGCCGTCTTTGTTCATTTGATTTTTCCTACTGGGAAGTTAGAATTTCCAAGGAGAAAGCGAACGCACCATTAGCTGATAACAACGGTGGCATAGGAAGCTAACATATCAAGGTAACGTTATCTTAAACATTTTATTTACCTACCGGAGCAGATTAAGATGAGGATGTCTCACACTTATATCGTTGTCTGTCGCTAGTTTCATCACCCAGTTACCCATCACATTTAGTGAAGTGGACCCAAGCGTTAGCGTGCGTTCTTTCTACCATGCTGCTCTGTTTACAACTGGCTCGCAGGGACTGACGACATAACGCTCTTGCGTATGCGCAGCTTTCTTTGCAAGTTCTCGTTATGAAGGACGGGTACCGAAACGAGGCACCGTTTGAAATGACGTGAATCAGTGCTTGGTCAGTACTATAGAAAAGGCGTTCCTCTTCGGAACGAAAACCTCGTTGTCGCTCTCAGCCGCGGCCGAAGCCATGTTTGTTCACACACAGGTGAAAACAAGCGGGGCACTAATTTATTACTATGACTCACTCTGATTGGTTAAGGGTCAAACAAAGGCGTGTCATTCGCCTGGGGTAAGTTCCCTTTTCATTCAAAGGCAGAAATTCAACAGCAGAGCTGTGAATCGTGATAAAAAGGTCTCTCAAAAATGACAGACTGTCAGATGTGTAGATCGTAAAACGATCTAAAATCATCATATCGCCCAGCCCTAGACCCTAGTAGAAAACGTTCTGGTCTATGGTGAGGAAAGTGGCATTATCCTCAACACAGACAAAACTAAATAATTAATCATGCACCTAAGGAAGAATCCCCACCCCCCACCCCCCAGCAGCCTCTCAGAGGGACAGTGGTGGAGAGCAGGGGCGTAGCACCAAATTCTGGGCCCTAGGTACAAGTCTTCCAGGTGGGCCCCCATGCTCAATTACTCAATATCTCTCTTACACATTTTTTGTCATGCTATAAGACAAGATAATAAATATGATCTTAGTTTAACCTCTATATTGAGCAAATACAAATGCCAGCATAATAAAAGTGAAATGCCCAGACTTCACATATAATTATTTTTCTTTGCCAACAATGTGTTCAAACAAAAATCCTGGAATTTATTTTCCAGTAAATGCCCACTGACGGGTCTTCATGTTAGCAAAATCACTTATGAGATCTTTAAAGTCCAATCCTTTGGCTAATTGGCTTTCAATAGAAAGAAGAGCTAGGCTGTTCAGTCTATCCTGGGACATTGTTGATCTCAAATAATTTTTCACCAGTTTCAGTTTGCTAAAAGCCCGTTCACCCCCAGCAACAGTCACAGGTAGTGTGCAAAATATCCTCAGTCCAATACAAACTTCTCCAAAAATGCTCTGTAATTGCATCCTGTATAGCATTAAGCAGCTCAAGAGGAGACCGAATGTGTGGGAATGTGGCACCATATATTGTTCTCAGGTGTAGCATCTCATTCCCAAATTCAGCTGTGAGATCCTTGTAATATTTTCTCATCAGTGCCTGGCATGATATCTTCATCTGCTCTTCAGTTATGTCTGTCATGGTTCATGATGGTAAGCTTTGCTAATACTGATATATATTGATATATTAAATACATATGACACAAAATAAACCAGGTTCTCTCTGTGAATGTAATGTACTCTAAATTTCATAATCGCTGCATTATCAGCCAAATTATAAGTTTGTCCTTTTTCAAGATCAAATATAAAGAAATTTAAAATAGGCTTAAAACATCTAACCAAGTCAATAACAATCCTCTAACACCAGTGTCATCATGCTATATGAAAAACAGTGGCAGCTTCTCATTCCTGAGATTACCACGAATCCATCGATACCAAGTTTGTCCTGGTCCATGACTGGGAAGGAGCTGAAATATCCACACAGAGTGAACCTGTTTTTACTGCGAGGTCCGCGAATTAATTGGCGGCGGCCGCCCGCGATAATAATTCTGGTTAATATATATATATTAATTAGTGTTTTCACTGATAACACTAATTAATTTATATTTGATCTTGATGGTGAAACTAAAGGCGTTTAACACTGAACACCTAACATGAATGCAGCTTCTGAGAGCTAGCTAATATCAGCTAAAACTGTGTTCTGCTGCTCACCATCCTTCTACTTGCTTCTGTTCAATTAACCTTTTCTCCTTCTCCTTCTTTTGTTTTCTTTTCTGGAAGCCAGATTTCCCTTTCTTGGGAAAGGACATGACTGACTCTCCTGCCTCCAGCTCTGGCTGTCGGCATCTGCGATGTCTCATTAGCTGTACATGCGGCCGTGCAGCCCCTGGCCGCGGGTGTGGACTAAACCACTTTGCACATTTTTAAGGGGTGATAGATGCCTCAGAGATTATTCAGTTATTATTTTTAAGGCGAAATTCTGTTTCTTAACCTCTTTATCCAGGTAAAGGGAAGTTTATTAAGACAATAAGTAGGTTGGGGGAAAAAAACAAGAACAATAAAACATTTTTATTCAAAGCTGTCTCAGGGCCCCTCCCTGCAGTGGGCCCTGGGTAAACGGTACCCTCCCCCCCCCAGTCCGACGCCCCTGGTGGAGAGGACCAACAACCACAGATTCTTGGGACTACAGGTTACATCAGATCTGAGCTGGACTCTCAACATGACAGAAACAGTGAAAAAACTTTAGCAAAAGCTGTATTTCATTAGGTTGCTCTGGAAAGCCGGCATGAACCATCATCACCCTCTCACTCAGGCCTATAGAGGACTGATTGAGAATATCCTCACTGCAGGCATTACTGTGTGGTACGGAAATACCACACAAACAGAGATGAAAGCTTTGGAAAGAGTCATAAAGTATGCAGAGAGGATCATAGGAACAAAACTTCCTTCAATGGACTGTGTGTACACACAACACTGCCAAAAAAGAGGAGAGAATTATTAAGGATTCACATCCCCCAGCTCACTGTCTGCTTCGACACAAAAACTGCAGATACAACCTTAGACACAACAGACCAGATAGTATCATCACACAGAACAAGATTTTTCAACATTTTGTCCCCTGCAACTGCAGACTGATGGCAAAACACAAACATTGAAATACTTATACAACAAAATCAGACTGATGGCACACAATGCCATGGTACTGATGCCAATGGTACTAATGGTACACACCCTGTACATTTAAAATTACACTGCTCTGCTGTACCTTATTTAGAAGAAGAAGAAAAGATCTTTTCTATAGCACCTCTCAATATAGAAATCACGAGGCGCTTCACAAAAGCAAAAAATGTAAAAATATAAAAAGAATTAAGAAAAATGGTTAAAAATATATTTCAAATGAGCAAAAAATAGACAATTGTGATTTAAAAATTGTTAAGAGCGAGAGTGAATAGGAAAGAGGGAAATCAGTGGATCCTGAGGAAGGTGGAATAGGTGGGGAGAGGAGAACAACGAGAGAGTGGTGAAGAAGGTCATACAAAAGCCGGCTTGAACAAGTGAGTCTTCAGCTGCTTTTTAAAGGAGACCACTGAGTCCACTGATCTCAGGCTCAGGGGGAGAGAGTTACAGAGTCTGGGGGCCACAGCAGCAAATGATCTGTCACCTTTGGTCTTTAGCCTGGTGCACTGCACAACCAGTAGGCTTTGATCACTGGACCTCAGGGACCTGCTGGGTGTGTAGGGACTAAGAAGATCACCAATGTATGATGGTGCTTGTCCATGTAAGGTCCTATAGACCAGAACCAGGATCTTGAAATGAACCCTGAAGTTGACTGGCAGCCAATGAAGCTGGAGGAGAAGCGGGGTGTGTTTGGAGGACTTGGTCAGAAGCCGAGCACAGGCATTCTGAACCACCTGTAGACGGTTCAGGGAGGTTCTGCTCAGACACGTGAAAAGAGAGTTGCAGTAGTCTAAGCGTGAGGAGATGAAGGTGTGGAGAACTGTCTCAAGTTCAGAGCGGGACAGAATGGGACTCAGCTTAGCAATGTTCCTGAGATGGAAGAAGGAAGAGCGAACAAGAGAACTGACATGAGAATCCAGGGTGAGAGCTGGGTCAAAGGTCACGCCAAGATTCCCGACGGAAGGTTTGGTGTGAGAAGCCAGCTGACCAAGAGAGTCTCTGACTTTGAGAACCAGCTTGTCTGGGGCAGAGATGAGGATCTCAGTCTTATCTTCATTCAGCTGAAGAAAGCTCCCAGCCATCCAGGTTTTAATAGAGTCTTAAGCAGGTGTGTAACAACTGCAGCTTAGACATCTCATGGGGCTTAAAGGAGATGTACAGTTGGATATCATCTGCATAAAGATGGTAGGAGATTCCTTTGAAGGAGCTCAGGATGTGCTGAAGAGGAAGCAGATAGAGGAGGAAGAGCAGAGGCCCCAGCACAGAACCTTGTGGGACACCATGGGTAAGGAAGGTGATGGAGGACCTAAACTTGGAGACAGCCACAGAAAAGGAGCGCTCAGAGAGATAAGAGGAGAACCACTCCAGAGCAGTTCCTGATAGGCCTACCTAGTCTCTCAGCCTCTCCAGTAGCAGGTGATGGTCAACAGTGTCAAAGGCTGCAGTCAGGTCCAGCAGGACCAGAACAGAACAGTCCCTTGCATCACTGTGAGCCAGAAGGTCATTAGAGACCCTAAGAAGAGCTGTTTCAGTAGAATGAGCTCTACGAAAACCTGATTGTAAGCTATCATAGATGTTATGTTCATCCAGAGCACCTGTGAGTTGTTTAGCCACAACCTTTTCCAAGATCTTGGAGATGAGCGGAAGTTAAGGAATGGGTCTGAAGCTGCTATGGAGAGAGGGGTCAAGACTCGTTTTTTTAAAATGCGAGTGGATTACAGCATTCTTAAAGTAAGCAGGGACCTGACCAGAAACCAGAGAAGCATTAATTATAGAGAGCACGCTGGGACCGATGGACTGAAAAGCACTTTTAAACAAAGATGAGGGTAAGATGTGGAGGGGGCATGCAAAGGTCTTCATAGAGTTAACTAGTTTGGTAAACTCAGGCAAAGAAACAGGAGCAACGCTATCTAGGATGACGGGCCTGGTTGGAGTCGGGAGAGGCAGCGATAAGGCTGAAGGAGAGATGCTAGATCTAACCTTATTGACTTTGTCCACAAAGAAAGACAGAAAGTTCTCACAATCTGCAACAGAGTGAATGGAGGCTGTATGAGAGGCAGGAGAGACAATGCTGCTGATGGTGTTAAACAGCACCTTGGGGTTCCCTTTGCTCTGGGACACCAGGTTGGAAAAATAGGAAACCCTAGCGTCTCTGACTGCGGAGTTAAAGGATGTCAGAAGATCCTTTAGGTGCAGCAGATGGACGTGGAGATGGGTTTTCTTCCACAGGCGCCCAACTTTTCTGCATTGGCGCTTTAGGCTGCGAAGGCTGTCATTAAACCAGGGAGTAGGGTTCACTGCAGGAACTGATCTGGTTCTGACAGGACAGATATTGTCCAGAATGGAGAGGCTGTGCTGGTTAAACTGAGAAGTTAAGGAATATGTGTCGTTATCAGTAGAACATTTAGAATGTACAACTGGTTAAAGTGCAATATACTCACTACAGACTTGTGTAACAGGTCTGTGAAAAGGTACAATATTATGTGTGTATTTTTATAACTGCTTTGTTTTGTTTTTTTGTAAATTATTTATATATTTTTAACCTGACCTGGAGAGCTCTGCACATGAATTCCAATGTGCACGGGCGTTTGGTTCGTACACAAATGGCAAATAAATTTCTTGAATCCTCTGATTAGTCAATAACTTGGTCATTTATCTTCTGCTGTCAAGACAAACTTGAGAAATGTGGGTGTTGTTTGACCAATCAACGTCTCTTGAAGGCCACTCAAAAACGCTGGTCCAAAACGTTTTTTATCACTGAAGAAATATCTCCAAACTTCAAAGGTTGTTGTAAAAACATGAACTTGAAATAGTTATCCATGCCTTTATCTCCCCCCATCTAGATCGTGACCTTGTTTGTTGGAGTTATTCAAAGCTCTACTATATCTAGGGGCATGTTTTCAAAATCCAATATAACCTCTCTCAGCAAAGATAATTTGTGAGCAGTTTGGTGTAAATGGGACCATGCATGGAGAAAGTAGCTCCAGACGACAAGACTTATTTCCTTATAGGGATGTAAGAAAATATCGATATGGCAATATATCGTGATATTTTCCCCAGCAATATTATATCGATATCCAATAGCCGTGTATCGGAAGTATCGATATGGCAATAGATCGTGATATTTTTTACTGCGATTATTACATCGATATTCAAAAGCCGTGTATCTAATTCTTGAAAGAATTTACATGCAAACTTATGTGTATTTTCTTTTCGTTTTGTGCAATTCAATCGCCACCTGCTAGTTGGCAGCAATGTGCAACGGGTTTTGTTCCCACCATTGAAATGTAAATCCCTCCATCATGGTTCAGATACCTCATGTTAAACATGTTATGTATCAGTTTGGACTGTTTATTGAACATTCTTACAATAAATTCAGTAAAAAAATTGCTTGTAACGTCTGACTGAACGTATCGCAATATATCGTGATATATCGTATCATCTCCCCTGTATTGTGATATGTATCGTATCGCCAGAATTTCAAAAATGCACATCCCTGTTTCCATATATTTGGACATTTTGCCTCTGATTGGCTAACAGAAACACGATTCTACCACTGACTGTTTGCTTTGCAACGTTGATGTTTTTACTCCACGAATAACACAAGCCTGAAGGAGTTTTGCTGGTGGTGGAGTTGCTAATGGGTGTGTCCATGAATGTTAAGTGACAGTGTGATGTAGATCTATCAGGCTTTTCTAATCCTAGTGTTTTATCATCTATTTTCTACCAAAAGCTAGATCTAGTTGTTCTCATCGTGATGCATGGCTCTAGCACTGGAACCAGTTTTCCTGAGGGGGCTGGACACTAATCTGATTTCAATTGGTCTGCGGCCACAGTACTTGGTGGTGGGTTGGCTTCAATGGTGGGGGAGCATTATTTCCCCTAAAAATGTTTCTAACCGTGGCTGTGCCCCACCTGAGCCTATGTAGGGAAAATACGGGAGGATGCCGGTCAGACCTTGCAGGTCCGAATGTATTGTGAGTGTCTTCTGGGAACATCTGGCGTTCTGACTCCTGTCAGAAAAAGTTTAAATTCCCACCTCCGACATAACTCCCAAAATGTTCCGATCCGGAGGAGGCGGGGGACATTGAGGGTGTGTCCGAATTAGGGCTGCTCGATTATGGCAAAAATAATAATCACGATTATGGTGACTTAAATTGAGATCACGATCATTTAGGACGATTTTTCAAATTATGTTGATTTTATTTGTTTTTATTCAGTCATAAAATTGCTCAGGGCACAATTGGGACAAAAATAAGAAACAAGATGATCACTAAAAGAACTCCTGATTCCCAGTACAAAAAGACCAATACACTTATAGCTCATAGTTTATGACCCAAGGGCTATAGACCTTGGTTTAACTCATTTAAGTCTAACCAGTACAGACCCAAATGCCAATATCTTGCAAATACTGACAGCAAGAATTATACAGTGGCATTTATAACAAATAAATGCAAATAAATTGATGATAACAGAATGTTGCATAACATTTATTGAGTCGTGTCAAGGTGCTGTAGGAGCGTGCACTAGCACCGTGTCCTCAGAGAGATTAGTTATTATTTATCAGCGTGAGGAACTTATTTCTACCTTATTAATAAACTATGTATTTACAGGTCCATCAGTTAATGTAATAATTGTCCCAACCACAGCTGCACCCCCCACCCCCCAACCCGGTCTCACAGCAATCGGGGCAAGCTGCACGTGTGTTTAGTATGCCGCACTCGCACATTTAGCCATTTTTAGTGGCTCAGGAGTCCGCAGGTACGGTGTGTGTGTCATCCGCAGGTACGGTGTGTGTGTCACTCACTCTGGTTAATCCAACAGAGCCGACTCTGAGAGCCGTTTCTTTAGCGACTGACACATCACTGCATCATTCCCTTTCCTAATGTCCTGAAGAACGGTCCGGAGCGCAGGCGGAGTGTTTAGTTAACCTGCAGGAAATGTCAACGACAGTTATCCAGACAGTAGCTAAGGGTTACCAGAGATGTTTCTGAGGTGTTCGCTAGGTACTTTTAAGATTTAAAAAGTCAAGAAGGGGGTCTGAAAAGCTGTTAGAAATAGCGTCAAAGTCGCTAAGTTGGCAACACTGTGGAGGAGCGCTTCATTTGCAACTCAGGGCAGCGCAAGTGGGAGGAGCAAATAATCGGCTTGTTTTGTTTTTATAATCGTTCAAAACTCACATCGTAATCGTGATTAAAATTCGATTAATTGAGCAGCCCTAGTCCGAATCCACGGGCAGGATGCTTATGAGTACGGGTCCTCGCCGGTCTAGCAAGGCCGGGTCCTTGCTCGACCGCTAAGACCGGAACCCAGCGGCTCTGAATTCGTACAGTCTAGCCTTCACCTCTACGGGGGCCCGTAGGTCCCGTCACAGCCGTGGCGGCGGCTACACGCAAAGGAAAAATGCTAAAGCTAGCGAAAATGGAGCAGGAATATTAAGGAGCTACAGCAGCTTCACGTCCATCAGCAGCGTTTGTTCACAACCGTTTTCAGGTAAAGTAACTTTGTTTATTCTAGAAACTTTCAGGACTTAAATGTTAACTTTAGATGGTTTCATGTATGTTTTAAGCTACAGAATGAACTTGTTAAACATACACAACACATTTCTACTGAGTATTATCATGTAGGTAGTTAATATAAACCAAATGCATTATAAATGTTGAATGCAGTAGGATGTTTTCTACTGTAAACTGGACCTTAGAACTTATTTTGCATCAAATGAGGGTAAAACGTTTTTAAAAAACAGGCTTTTTAATAAAATAGCATTGAACTGTTTTCAATGTGCATTTCTTTATACAACTTAAGCCTAATAATGATTAGATCTGTCTTAAAAATGTAAATTCTCTGTAGTTTTCCCTGCTGCTTTTCTTTAAGCTGAACAGAACCAGTGTACTGCAGGTTATATGGTTTGTTTTACATTTTTCAATAAAAAACCTCTTTTTTAATCTATTACAGGTCATCATACACTGTGCTGCACATCTGCCTCTGTGCTGGTGAAGTTGTGGGTCTGGAGGATGAGCCTGAGGAAGATGTGTGTGGTCAGCAGTGCTCTGTCCTGGAGGAGGTACCAGCAGACCACCACTACTGTTAACAGGCAAGTGTGTAGGAACCTCTATTAAAAACAACACTGGTTTTATTTGCTGAAGAGTCACAATTGTTATACCAGTGGATCCAAAACCATCTCATTTTGTATTTCTGAATACATCTTAGAGATGTAACAGCCGTCGTCTGAGCCAGCCCAGCAGGCCCTGTAGATGGACGATGGAGTGGACAGAGAGAGGAATCGTCCCAAAGCTCTCTCTGCAGACCGTCCTGTATGATGTTCCTCTGGCCAGAAACGTCCAGCCACGGGTCTGCTCCAGCCTTCCATCCACGTCTGGATCCTCCTGCAGCAGATCCAGCTGCACTGTTAATGACTTCCTGCTCACTCAGTTTAAATAAATGATCCAGGAAGAGTCACTCAGGTTAATCCTGCTTTAACCGTACATAACTGGTCCATACTGGTTTTGATCTGTAAATAAGTGCAACATATAAATAATCTTGTCTCCTTACCATCTTTTCATTTTCTGTTCATGTAACATGTTCAAAAACATCTGTAATAATAAAACTGGTGATAAAATCAATGACCAGAAAGAGTTACCAGTTAGTATTTGTTTTAATAAACGTGTTCAAATATCAAACAGCTAAATAACATCAACATGATGACAGTAGAAGGCCTCTCTCCCAGGAGGACCAACAGGTAAAGCCTCTCCTGACCCATGACACCTGCAGTCCTACAGAGAAAATCAGAGACCACAGGTGACAAAAAGGCAATAAACACATTTTTACATTCATCCACATGAGAAGATAAAACTTATATTCTTCACACAAACAATTTTTACTTCATTAAAACGTGTCAGCTGTGTTAGTCCCTGAATGTAAAACTACTTTTCACAACAGAACACACGATGACCTTCTGTGGTCGTGTGTAAACAGCTTCACTCATCACCTCTAAGCTTAATAAAAACGCTTCTTTGCTCTGTTGTCCTTAAAACAAATGATAAGAAGCTTAATTTGCTAAAGAAACACAAACACGATTTTAATTGTTCTTTAAAACATAAACTGAATGTAAACTACTTTTCATAGCAGAACACAGA
This sequence comes from Nothobranchius furzeri, assembly GCF_043380555.1. Taxonomy (NCBI): domain Eukaryota; kingdom Metazoa; phylum Chordata; class Actinopteri; order Cyprinodontiformes; family Nothobranchiidae; genus Nothobranchius; species Nothobranchius furzeri. The sequence continues at coordinate 107,435,641 of NC_091741.1, forward strand.
AGAACTACTGTGCTCATGCGTAGACAGCTTCACACTTCACCTCTAAGCTTAATAAAAACATTCTGTTGTCCCTAAAACAAATGACAAGTTTAATTTGCTACACACACACACATACACACACATAAACGGGAATAACTACGGGACCCGCGATACAAACTCGTTCTGGCTGATTTCTGCTTAAAATATAATTTAAAAAGCAAATATACAAACGAAAAATGTCTATAAGCAGAACCGCAATAGGCTTTTTAGTTTTCTACGGCTAGTTTTTAAATAAACTTATGTTTCAAACGTCATACCTCCCACATTTTCCTGTTGAAAATCCACAGCCGGTGCGCAAAGCTTGCTGGGATAGCCTTGTTCTGTGAGGATACAACAAACCCATCCTCGAAATGTGGGTGGAGCGAGGACGCATTTGAGGACACGAGAATGAGTATTCATGAAATTCGGACAGTACACGTTGCTGCGCTGTGATGTCATCAACCTCAAAATGCACCCTCACAAGCATTCTTAGCACGGATTCGGACACACCCTGAGTTAGAGTAAGCCATGTTCCATGTTGCCGTTGCTGAAGCGGCTGCAGGCTCGTCGGTGCCTGTCGTGGCAATCCCCGAACCTGCTGGTAGACAGCGGCGGCCAGGGATGCAGTCCAGCTGAAGAAAGAGTCCTATGGGGTTGTTTAGGTCTATGGAACTTAAGAGGCTAAAGGGTTCCGGCAGGCCAAGCAGAATGTAGCTCGGGTTTTCATGGAGGCAAAATCTCAGGCGTAGAAGGAGTTTGGTGAGACCATGAAGCAAAACTTTTGTGTAGCTTTGAGGAGATTCTGGTCACTCATCCGGCGACTCAGGAGAGAAAAGCAGCACTGTTAATAGTGGGGATGGTCTGTTGCTGACATTTACTCCGAATCTTGTAGATTGGTGGGCAGAGTATTTTCGAAGACCTCCTCCATCCTACTAGCACGACTTCCAATGAGGAAGCAGAGTCCAGGGACTTTGGGGTAGGCTCTCCAATCTCTGGTGCTGAGGTGACTGAGGTGATCAAATAACTCCTCAGTGGCAAGGCTCCAGGGATGGATGAGATCCACCTAGAATTCCTTAAGGCTCTGGATGTTGTAGGGCTGTGTTGGCTGACGTGGCTCTGCAACATCATGTGGACATTGGGGGCAGTTCCACTGGACTGGCAGACGAGAATGGTGGTTTCTCTGGACAGGAAGTGAAAGCCAGAGGTGGCTGCCAAATACTTTTTTGCCTTGTTGCATTTGTTTTTACGTTCTTTCACACAGCTTGTTTCCCGGAAAGCGTGCTTGTGATGCGTGAAGAACTCATGTTTTTATCACAGAACTGCATGATTGCTGCTGGGTGCATTAGTCCATAAATAATGTTCTATTTTTTTCCACTTCAGACCGTCAGCATTAAGCGAGTGGAGGCTCTGGACGCCTGGCTGTCTGAAACTAAAACACAGCTGAAACAAATTAATGGCCAGAGAAAATATGGAGGACCTCCTGAAGGTGAGATGTTATTAAACTATGTTGGGAAAAACTGAACAGTCGGGATAAATACAAAAACTGAGTAACATGAAGTGACTCAATCGAACATTTAAAATATTTGTTATTTTAAGTCTCATTTATTTTCCTAAAAGTAATATAATGTTCTAGATCAGGGGCCTCCAACACGTCACTTCGCGACGCACTTGAAAGTCGCTCGCCTGGAAGATGCAAGCGAGCCAGCTTGTCTGACTTGTAATCAACGACAGGCGGCTTTTAAATTGGATAACAAGCTTTCCTAGTTTTTTTTTTATGTTTGATTTAAAATTAGCATTTTGTGGAAGTAAAATCTGATTATTTTCCAGTTCTTTTTTTTCTACTGGAAATCTACAGATTAATTGCTCGAGTTGCAGAAAGGATCTCAGCAGCTGGTGTATGCTTCTAAAGAAGACGGGGCAATGTCAGTTTTACAGCTGGTTTCAGAAAAACCTCAATAAAATATTCTGCATGATTGTAAAGTCTATCTTTATCATCTATCTAAAGTCTATAGCTCATTAACACAAATAAAATGCCATTCATTTATTAACACATGATGAACACAGGAAGTTCTTTATAGTTTTAATAATTTCAGCAGCAGAGCCTGGTTCACGCTCCATCACATTTCTGAAACGAGACCACTGGGCTCAAACAAAACAACAAATCATTTAAATTCATGTTTTCCTTATTTCATTGATAATCTATATAGTTTTGAAAGCTGACTTGTTTAAGTTGTTAATTTAAAAATAATAATTCAAATGTAATAAACAAGCATTTAAAACCTCACCAATTTTATCCTTGGCCCGTTTTCATGTCTGCAATATAAACCTTACTGGGTCATCTTGTTTCTTGTTTGACATCATGTGTCCAGCAGGTCATGTTTATCCCTAGATCATCTGGTGCATCAGACAATGCTGAAAAGTAGCTCCCAGGCTTTTGTGGTTTTTGTTAAAAGCTAATCTAAAGCATTTCTTTTTTTAATCTGTCTTTGAATATTTTGCCTTGTTGTGAATCTACTTTGATGTATTTTGTTTCTATGAATGTCAACGGGTTTTTGTGCTTTTAGAAACAATTTATGAATGAAGTTTTACCAAATTTACTTATCATTAATTGTTGCTTTCCCTTCATGGATAGATTGGGATGGCCCCACCCCAGGAGCTCGCTGTGAGATCTTCATCAGCCAGATCCCAAGGGATACCTATGAGGATGTGCTGATCCCTCTGTTCAGCTCCGTGGGGCCACTCTGGGAGTTCAGGCTCATGATGAACTTTAGTGGAGAGAACCGAGGCTTTGCATATGCCAAATATGGGACGGTTGATCAAGCTACCAATGCCATCCATCTGCTGCACAAATACAAGCTGGAGCCTGGCTGCCGCCTCAGTGTGTGCCGTAGCAGAGAGAAAAACTGTATTTCTATTGGAGATCTGCCAGCTACCACCAGGCAAGAAGACCTGCTGCAGGTATAGCTGAGTCCTGAAATTTCTCGATTGAAGTTGTAATTTTGACCTTGTTTGGTAGTTTGTAAGGTCCACATTTGATTGAACTTCTAGAGATTTTGGTTGGTTGTCTGGAAATGTGCATTTGCTCATGAGGCATAGGTGATCAAAATTACAAAAAAGAAATTAATCTTGTTTTTGTTCCTATTGAAGGGGTGGGGCCAAGCCCCATACAAATATGAATTGCTATGATTTCATAATTGAAATTGTAATGATTTAAATTACATGTTATTTAATAAGCCATAAGACGTAGGATTCTATAGGAAATATGAAATCAACCTTATGGATCTGTAAAGTTATTTTAAACCAGAAGTTTGGAACTTTTTAATGCAGGGATTAGAGAATGGTGTGACGTGGAATGTTGCTCAGAACCAGCAAATCCGAAGAAGCAATTAGTTCTGATGGGAATTGAAGGTGATATCTTCGCGCTAAGCTTTGATTAGGAGATTCATAAACACATTCAATGCCATTTCGCCGGCCTACATATCCTTAGCGGAAGTCACCGTTAGATCATGAATGTCGAGGTCCAGCTTGACCTTTTCTGGAACCGAAGCCGGTAGGAAAAGCGGGGGTTGCCGACCAGACCAGTCTGTGAGATACTTCCGGGTCACGACAATTTTGTTGGCATCTAGCGAGACCCAAACCTGGGTCTTGATGGTTCAGCTTTTATTCTGAAAGGAACCGTTGCAGCAGTTGGAACAGCAACAGATTTTATCCAGCTTGTCGTGGGTTCTTTCGGCTGAAGAGGAAAGTTACGGATTGGCCACTCCGGCAACTTCTCTAGAACGCTTTTAACTGGCGTTAGAGATGACGTGGGCATAGTTTTATACTTCAGATGTTTTGAAATGAATGAAAAGATGACAGATTTACCAAACACCACCAAAACCACGCCTCCGTCAGATCTGGCAGATTCTGATTGGCTCAGTGAAAGTAAAGTGTCATGTCTTTTAACGCTACGTGAGATCAGTCCTACTGGAACATTTAAAGTCATAGTACTCATCATATTCTATAGTATTATAATAAGGTAATTAATATTTTGATTTCACAGATCGGTCACATCTTATTTATAGACTAACACTTTGCTTGATTAGCTTTATTAAAATAGAGTTCTTTGATTAATTAAAAGGAGAGAGTCCATTCTTCATTATTCTGTTGAGCTGAAAATAAGCAGTTTATAAGCAAATGCATGAGACCTTGAGGCTCTATCTCATGCAGACTAGTTATGTGTCAGAGGAGAGGGGGAAAATGACTTTTAGTGGAAATCAGTCATTTCATTCTGTTACATATCCCCCCTTTTCAATGGTACTGTGGTCCGTGCAGAGACCACCTGGCGTTGAACAAACCAGAGTCCTAAAGGGATTCCGATGACAGGGGAAGGTGCAGTTCCCCAGGAAGAGGCCAACAGTGGTGAGATACGAACCCCACTCCGAAGAACAGTCTATGGTTTCAACAGTCTCGCATAATCCCTTTGGAAGCACACAAGTCAGCAGATTATTAAGGTATCCACGTGGAGGTAATCATTTGAAGCAGGAGCAAACCTTATGTCCACGTATTACTGTTATCTAAATTTTTTTTTTATTCAGTGTTTCCCTTACATAGGCGTAGCCGTGGCGGCCCGCCACGGCTGAAATCCCAGCGCCACACCTACAAGATCCCAAGTTTTATAGATTTTTAAAATTTTTTTATTTTGCGCCTTTTCCCGAAGAAGCAGCGGGAACTGCTCTGTTATTGCTTATCATCTGATAAGGATCGTTCAGTAGCGTTTTGTTGCAGAGGGACAGAGGAAGGTGCAAGTGACAGTGGATGTGATGTGCCGTCGCGGAGCTCTGGAGCAGTGAGACAGAATTCATGGTAAAAGTGTAAATACTGCAGTGATATGTGACAGATTGTTACTTCTCTGTAGTTAATAAAGGACGATGAGAGGGATGAATGTCTAGCAGACAGATCAGCTGGAAGAGGGGAAAAGGAGACCCACAGCCGGAGTTTGCCGCTAAAGCAAGGGTTTTAAAAACGAAGCTTCCTCTTTGAGGAAGGTGAGTTGGGTCATGGACGGACACTAAAAAGAAGTGCTCTTATCTTTTCAGCTTTGTTTTGGTTAGCGGGTCTGCTTAGTGACGTATGCTTTCGGAAGGTGCGGTGATGACGCTGGAGCGAGACATGCAGTCTGCCTCACTGTGTGACACCATCTTTTGTGCGTTCATACTGTGTTTTTTCCATAATCCATTTTTATTTTTGTTCTTTTCTTACACAGTTTAGTAAAAGTTATTTGTTTACCTTACATGTTTCAGCTAGTAGCTCTAGCCGTCCTCAGATTGCCGGTGATGGTGGCATCACTTTCTTTATCTGCGGGCAGCAGAGGTTGGTGTCGCCCTCTACTGCCCACATCCTCCTTGCTGATGACACAGTCCTATGCGTGATCCAATGTGTATGTTCCATCTTCTCCGTTCATGGTCCAGAGGAGGTGTGCGCACAGGACATAAGGACCATGTGTTCTGGGCAGATGAAGTTGGCTATGGACAGTGTACTGGTTTAGTGCTCAGATATACAAGGCCTGTCCTATGCTACAAGCAAGTACCACGTGCCTGCCACAAAGTTCTCCAGGCCTCTAGTCTAAAAATATTCAGATTCTGATACAGAACATCAGAACGACAAACAAATCATGTGGAGAAAGAAGAGACGAAGCAGATTTCCGGCATTGCCATGGAAACATGTAAACGCTGAGCGTTCTAACTAAATAACTCCAGCTACACTGCTTTAGTCATACAGCTCATGGTCTGTTTCATTGAAAACGATTGCCTCAATGTAGCCTTTAGTCATATCTTAGACTCAATTGGTTTTACCCAAAGAATACATAGCTCCACCCACTCCTGCCATCATACATTAGACCTTGTGCTGACTTATGGCATAGAGTCTGAGGAAATAACCATATTTCCACATAATCAAGTCCTCTCGGGCCACTTTTTGATAACCTTTGAGTTTTTTATAACTGAGTTCTCCAGACATGAAAGTAAATTTCAACCAGTATTGGTCGCTCGTACAAGCCGGGGCTGTGTCGGGCTGAACCCGTTGATACAGCAGGTGAAGAGGTAGGGTCATTTGTCTGCCCGTCATCATTTCAAACGGGGAGACACCTGTAGACTCGTGGGAGGTAGCCCGTATGGCCATGAGGACCAACGGAAGCTTCACATCCCAGTCTCGATGGTTAGCTGACACGTACTTCTTCAACATGCCGATAACTGTGCGGTTCACCCTTTCGACTTGTCCAGAAGACTGGGGACGGTGGCTAACGTGGAACTTAGCCTTGACACTCAACAGTTCCCACAGATGTTTCATCACTTCAGAGGTGAAATGGGTACCCCTGTCCGAGTTGACCCGCGTGGGCAGACCGAAGCGGGCAAAAACGTGATTCATCAAGAGGATCGCTGTCGTCTTCGCCGTGTCATCAGGTGCTGGCAAACATTCAACCCATTTGGTGAATGCACAGGTGACAGTCAACATATATCTACTTCCCCTGGTGGATTTGGTCAGAGGCCCCACCCAATCGAAATGCAAGTCCGACCATGGAGTGGTCAGCCCTCTTTCCTGTAGGGGAGCTCTGTGCGTAGGGTTGGACGGCTGAAACTGACAACAAACCAAGCAACGCTCGACGTGGTCCGAGATGTCACAACGCATCCCCGGCCAATAAGCAACCTGGCTCAGGGCACCGAACGTGGCCTTGACACCTTTGTGACCGGCGGAGGGAGAGTCATGAGCCTGCGTGATCATGCCCCTCCTTAGCGGCTTTGGTGTGACAAGGACGGGCGGCAAAGGAGGCTTGGCGGCGTGCATCAGCAGCCCTTCGACCATCCTCAGCGTGGACCGCACGCGAAAGAGAGACCGAAGCTCAGGAACGGAGTCAAGCTCGATGGAAGTCGGTAGCAGGGTTTTAGGATCCTAAATGTACTTGATCATCCTACTGATAGCAGGGTCCCGGGATTGAAGACTGACAAGATCGGTACCCGAATAGGCAGGTCTAACGGACACCGCACCTTTGGTTGGTTCCGAGGTGGACGCGTTAGCGGCCTGAGCTCGAGTAACAACACTCACCTGGGGTTGGTCAGGGAAAGGCCACACCCGTCCCTCAAGCCACCTGGGGTCAAAAAACCACGTGGTACCATCGGTCGCGCCCCGTTTGGCCAAAGAGTCTGCGAGATCGTTCAACTCCTTTTCTGGACCGGGTGCGCGAGAGTGACCTTTGACTTTACGCCAGTAAACGTGCATGTCATGTGCAGTCATCAGAATGTCACATGCCCTGAAGAGAGCCTGATGTTTGACGGGCTTCCGGTTAGCCGTCTGGAACCCGTTACTCTTCCAAGATGGTAGATGACATATGAAACTGAGACGCGTGTAGTCCGAGTCAGTGCAAATCACCAGTTCACGGAAGCCGCGGTCCCTAGCGCTGCGTAGCACAATCACGATCCCCGCTACTTCAGCAAACTGTGAGGTCCTCTCACCCAGAGAGTAACATTGGGACTCCCTCTGGTCACCGTCTACCCAGACGACACCTACGCCCGCTCTAGGCGCAGGGCCGTGCGGAAAAGCACTGCCATCTACGTACACGGTCGGCAAATCCGCACAGAATGACTGGTCGTAGTAGTGGTGGTTGTGGTTTAGAAGAGTGAGGGGGGCTGGCTGGCGGGACTGACGCGATGGCGTCGTCCAAGCAGTGTTGGCACGCAGCCAAACCCATGCCAAGAGGGCTACGTCGGTTCTGGGCGTAGCGCACCACGATGTCGAAGCTTTGAAGAGCCAGCAGCCATGACGCAATCCGCGAATTGGTCACCACACCATCTCTGGTGCGCTGACTGTTAAGGAAGGTCACCGGCTGGTGCTGTGTCTCAATGATGATTTTCTGGCCGCCAATGTAGTTCGCAAAGTACTTAACTGCCCACATGGTGGAAAGCAAAGCTTTTTCACAGTCTGAGTACTTCAACTCAGGCCCAGACAAGATCTTACTAGCATAGGCTACCACACGCCTGTCGCAGTCATGAACTTGGTAGAGACCAGCACTCAAACAGTGAGTTGAGAAACCAACCTCAAGGTGGAACTCCTTGTCACAGTCGGGGAGCGCCAAGCACGGAGCCGAGCACATCGCGGCCTTCAGGTCATCCATGGCCTGCTGGTGCTGCTCTGCCCACTCGAATGTCACATCCTTCTTCAACAGATTAGTCAGAGGTCGTGCTATGTCAGCGTAATGTTCCACGAACTGACGCGAGTAGTTGCAGACCCCCAAAAAGCTCCGAAGTTCGGAGACGTTTGTCGGAGGTGTGATGGTGGCAATGCCCTGAATTCTGCCAAGTTGAGGCTGCACCCCCTGTGGTCCCATCAGGAGGCCAACGTACTGAACTTGCGACCTGCACCACTGTCCTTTGGCGAGAGAGATCTTTGCACCTGCCGCCACGAGCTGACCCATGACATGGTCCAGCTCGGACAGGTGGTCATCTAATGTACTCTTACGAATAAGAATGCCGTCGACATAGGTGAGGGTCCCTCGCTCTCGAGCATCGGGGCAGGCTTTGTTCAAGAAGATGTTGAACTCAGCAGGTGAGTTGGAATAACCAAAAGGACACCAGGTGAAGGTGTACTGCCGGTTGGCAAAGGAGAAGGCAAGTTTTTGTTGGTCCGATTCGTGGACGGGAATCGTCCAAAATCCGGACGCAATGTCAAGTGTGGAAAAGTACTTAGCATCTTCACTCTAGGAAGCTCCTGCTCTAGGGGTGCCATAGGCCACCTAGACAAGGGAACCTGTTTGTTGAGTTGCCGGTAGTCAATGGTTAGTCGCCACTTACCATTAGGCTTCTGTACCGGCTACAACGGAGCCGAGTAGGTGCTGTTGCAGGGTCGAATGATCCCGTTAGCCAAGAGGCTATCAATGAGTTCCTGGACTGGTCCTTGGGACGCCAGTGGAATCTTGTATTGCCGCACAAAGGTCGGCGGTGCATCTGGCCTTGTAGGAATCCGGACTTCATGGATAGTGGTTAGACCACAATCCAAGGAGTCAAGTGAAAGAAAATCCTTGTACTTTAGCAAAAGTTGTCGCAGTTTGTCTCGCTCGACCTCATTGGTGAGAGCATCCGCTTGGTCTATTACATTTTCAATCTGGGACAGAACTTCAGGGGGCTTTCCTGGTGGCTTTGAGCGTGGTGGTGAGCCCGTAGTCGCGGCCTCACCCGAAAGACTTGCCACAGAGTAGCGGAAGTCCGTGTCAGGCGGCGGTTTGTACGGCTTAGGCTTTCTCACACGCGCAAACAGTTGTCCGGACTTGTAGCTGATTTTTGAGTTAAGGCGTTGGAGACAGTCCAACCCTATGAGCATGGGAATGGTCATATTTTCATCGATGTACACGGGGTGTTTTAAGGACATGGCCCCTATCGAGATGTTCACCTCAGTCTTCGAAGACGCGGCCACTGGAGCGCCACTGAAATCAGTGAAAATCATCGAGCCTGGAATGAGTGTGGGGGGTGAGAGGCCCTCCCCCCTTTTTTCGCACATGCTGTTGTAAAAACCTCCGCTCATGAGCGTAATGTCCGAACCTGTGTCTAGCAACGCGACACAGCGATGTCCCTGATGTACAGTGACCTCTACTGCGGGCCTACCAGACCCCTTCCTCACGACCAGAGGTGCGAGCAAAACTTTGTCAGCCATGGCGATAGCGGTACCGGGGCCCTCGTCCATGGGTGCATCGCCTAACATCGCCACGGATGGAACGACCGGTGAGGTGTTGTTGTTTTCCTGTGAGTCAGAACCTGTGAAAACATCAGCCTGCAGCATCTTCGTCGCATCTGGCGGCTTCTCAGCCAAACACGGGGTCGCTGCCCGTGTCGCCTGAAGATCACGCACAAAATGTTTGACGCCCTCGACGTCTTGCTGAAGAGTGCTGAACATGCTCATCATGTTCCTTATCTCAGTCATCATCGATAGGAGAGCGCTTTGCATCGCCACCTGAAGTTGGGATGGTAATTACATCGTTTCGTCTGAGCCCATCTTCCAATTAGTAATGTGTTCTTTAATTTACTAATTTTTCCAGAAACAACCTTACCTGTAGACCTATTAAAGGATTAGTTACAGGGAAGCTTGGCTTTTGAATGAATATTTGGGGCAAAATCGTTTAGTAATGCCAAAAATATAATTCTCTTTTGACCTACCCAAGATGGCCGGTCGAGCTACCTGTCGGGTTACCTAAGATGGCGGATTGTTGCGCATGCGCTATCCGTCACTCGGCGTTTATCCCCGTAGCAGAATCACGATTCTACACACCGGAGCGTTTTACAAGAACCACCGCTAATGTAACCTACTGTACTTCGTACCGGAAGGTTTAGCGGATTTTAGGACGCAGAATCGCTGCGTCGGAACGGTTTGACAGCTTATCGGGACGCGTTCCCGTGTCTAAACCGGGGTGGCTAGTTAGCTCGTCGGCTAAGCTAGCGAGTATCTGGAGCGACCAGAACAAAATTGCCCGTTTAACCAAACGTGCCTTAGCGACGAGGTAATTAGGGACTTTAGCGTCTGCACTCTGGGGTGCAGATGCGCTCTTCGGCGTATAACGTCGGCTTATAGCGAATAATTTTAGCAAGTTAAGCTAACTATTATGCTCGCGATGTTTACCGGGAATGGACAGATGCGGATCAGACGTCTTCCGAACGGAAGTAACTTCCGACGGGGATAAATCTATCTCCGATTTCACAAATATGTGCACACAGTGTCACAAACACAGCGACAAAAATAAAACAGACAGTTTTCAACATACCAAGACAGGAAAAATACACCTTCATATGTAGGCCTCAAAATGGCCGCTAGTGCACGTCAGCTTTAAGGTGTTGTGATGAAACAGCGCCTCCCGTGGAGGGTGATGAATGTGCAACCCCCCTTCAAGATAAAAGCTCTGCTTCACCATTCTTTTTTCTGAACTCACACTGAACAAAAATCCCAAATATGTCTCAAAATCGGCACAAAGTGTAATAATTTGTGCAGATATCAGGCTAGGCTTGCCAAAATGTAGTGATCTGTAGTTTGTATATTTATACACTGTAATTAGATCTAAATATTATAATCAGAAGTGGTTGTTTTTATCATCAGGGAGTTTACTTAAACACTCTGTATTGACTGAGAGACAAGAAAAGAGAGAGTTGGGATCGTTTAAGAATCTTTAATTTCTATAATTATAAATTCTTACAATCTACCAGGACTAACTCCGTGATGGATGCATATGGATTTGGATGTTTCGTGTTGGTGTGTGTGTGTGTGTGTTTCAGAATCTCTAGGCTGACGTAGCGAATCTGGTTGTTATGACTAGGAACCACGAGGCTTCAGAAGCTGATGACATGAGCAGCCATTTTGTCGTAACTACGTACCAGGTGGAGCCTCCCGTGTTAGATCAGGAATTGCCAGGTCCTCGGACCTTCAGGTGTACTGGAGCTGGTGAAACAGCGGTCGCAGCACTACAAAGCCCGTCTGCGGGTCGACTCCGGTAGCAGCGGCAGGCGTCAGCGAGTTCAGCTCTTATTTTGAAGGGACGTCGTCTTGTTGTTCAAACGACGGAAATCTCCAGCTTGACAGTTCTCAGCTTAAAGTAGAAAGTACATCTGGCCAGGCTGTACTTCTCTTTTGGTGGTGATGGATTGAGAGCTGGTTGAAAACAATGTTGAGAGTAAGATGTAACTCCTTTGGAACTCAGATCGAACAGAGCTGAGGTTAAAATGGAACTGAGTTTAAAATGGCGTTGCCTTGTTGTATATCCCCTAGTTGTTTATAAATCTTAGTAAACCGGATTGGACAACTTCATTAAACAACCCAGATTCTGCCCTACGACAGACGAAAGTTCTGATTGGTTGAGAACAATGTGTCATGCGTTTCCATGTTAATGTAGATCAGTCTGTCTGGTGCAGTCCTGTTTATTCATTAAACACATAACTCATGACATCTTTATTTCACAGATCATTCACCTGATTATTATTGATCAACATATGCTTTGATGAGCTTTATCACAAATAAAGTACTTTGATTAATTAACGGAAAGCGTTCTTCTTCTCTTCTTCTGTCTCTTCTCCTGGAATGTAAACATACTGAAACCAGCATCCGACCTTGGCGATTCCTACACGTTGTTACTGTGTGAAGGGGCAGCTGTTAAGGGCAGACAATTATAATATTCATAACGCTACACTATAGTCGGTCTCTGTCTGACAACGCTGTTGCATCTTTTAAATCAACTGTTCCATCTTTACTATCTTCAGCATCTCAGAGCAACGTAGCAGAGGGCAATATTTTTATTTCTAGCCCCTCACAAATTGATGCCTTAGTTCTTAATGTTACTTCCTCTTTATGTGTGGCATTAGATGATGTTGCCCCTTTAAAAAAGAAGGTAATTAGGGACAGGAAGTTGGCTCCCTGGTTTAGTTCTCATTTACAAACTTTAAAAGAAAACTCTAGAAAATTGGAGAGAACATGGCGCTCTACACACCAGGAGGAGTCCTACCTATCCCGGAAAAATTGTCTTGCACTTTATAAAAATAAGCTTCAACAAACTAGAACTGCTTATTTTTCAGCATTAATTGAATTGATTGAATTAATGGACAGTGGACAATTAATGGATTAATGGGCACATAATTAATTGAATTAATTTCAGCATTAATTGAATAAGCATAATCCTAAATTTCTTTTCAGTACAGTTGCCAATTTTACACAGAATCATAGCTCTGAGCCATCTATTCCCTTAGCCCTCAGCGGTAATGACTTTATGGGATTTTTCACAAGTAAAATTAATTCTATTAGAAACAAAATCTTTAGCATCCTCCCTAATGCAATTTCTTCTTCCTCAGTAAGTGAGGCAGCATCAGAGGTAACTGTAGAACCTCATCTGTGCTTGAACCATTTGGATCCAGTTGAGATTCAGAGTTATCAAAAATATTAGCTTCATCTAAATCTTCCACTTGCATTTTAGATCCAATCCCAATTAAATTAAAAAAGATGCATTTCCTTTGGTTACTGCCCCCGTTCTAGATATAATCAATCCATCCTTAGTAAATGGGTATGTACCACAGGATTTTAAGCATGCTGTAATCAAACCTTCACTTAAGAAGCCTTCTCTGGATCCAGATGACCCAATGAATTATAGACCAATATCTAACCTTTCATTTTTATCCAAAGTCCTTGAGAAAATAGTGGCCATCCAAGTATGTGAGCATTGTAGGGTTTAGGAAATTGAGTGCTTTAAGAGCTCAATAAATATATTACCTCTACTTTTGACCAATAAGCTGTGATACTCTATTTAAATATAGAATCTCAACTCTGCTTGGTCTTTACTGTGTTTATCAGAAGATTCTACGATTCTTTATTTATTAAGAGATTGTACACACTTCGTTTTGATTCAGAAAAGAGTCAGGTTTATAAAAGTAAGAATTTATTTTACCAACAATTAAAACATGACAAGTTAACTAAGCATTTACTGTGATGGATGGAACTAGATGTGACGTATGAACCTAGGTGTGAATGCGGTTAGTCAGAACTCACTTATCTAGAGCCCTTTTCAGATAGACATTCTAGAACATTTGCGGACAATTCAATCCGGTTTTTAACCGGAACTGTGTTTTCAGACACACCACTTTTGTACCGGAACTTGTCCTTTCGGCTGCGTTCACACAGCAGGGAAAAGTTCCAGATGTCTGACGGGGGTGGGGTGGGGGTGGGGGAGAATCGGACATATGTTAAGAAGAAGAAGAAGAAAATATCGTTTCTATAGCACCTCTCAAGATAAAAATCACGAGGCGCTTAAGCATAATTCTGCGCACATGAAGACGCATAAGAGACCTGGATGATGAAGCTCAATGGTTAAAGGAATCAGTGAAGCGGTGTGAAGCGCTCCGTCGCGCGTCTAGGGGGTACCATAGGAGGCGAGCTGCCGTGGTTCGCCGCAATGCTACAGCAGCGGGCTGCGCACAGCGTCCCCCCGGTCCCCTCCTCCTCCTCCCCCTACCCATTGTCCGGAACTTTACCTCACCAGTCTGAAGCAGCCACCCTGTCAGTAACAAGTCCGGACCTGTTACTAGGGGCTTCGTCCGGTAAAATTCCGGAACACGTTATCCGGATGCTGGGACAGAGTCCAGAACATTTCCGTTTTTCATGGCCTGTCTGAAGGGGGCTTAGGAGAGCTGAGTTCTAGATGTAAAAGAATTTGGTTTGCGTTAAGCTATGAAGGTGGTTGTTATCAAAACACATCAGATGCAATCTGTCATGTCTACTTCACCTGTTCTCGGAGACCCTCTTGGTGGATCCGAAGGTCAGAGAGGTTGGCTGACCTCTGGTACCGAAGGGCTGTAGAATACCGTGGCACCGACGCTTCAGTCCAGAGATGTCTCGGGTCACGACAGACGGATGGAACTGCACGTCTGGGACCCTTAAGGAGTCTAAACAATATCAGCTTGTTCTGCAGGAACTATTGCTGTATCAGCTTCGCAGGTGCAAAAAGATTTTGATGACATGTCAAAAGCTTTGATGGTTAAAGAGGGTTTTGCTTCAGGTGGCCGTTCTGAAGCTTTCTCTAGAACTGCTGAATCACCCAGAGTGATCCGGTTTTAAGGATCTCATGTTATGATTTGCGTAGCCAACCAAAGGTTGACAGGTTTGAGAAATGTTACCAAGAAACAGACACACGCCTTCTTTGATACAGAGGCTCTGACTAGGGTAAAAGACTATTTACGTATGTGTCAGAGTTTAACTTAACCTTACTTGAGCTTGTGTGAGTGCAAATGGTGATGACCTTGCCATGTAAACAACATAACATTCATTTCAAATTTCAGTCATTGAGCACAGATCAATGAAGCATTTAATTATATTGTAATTATTATAAGTAGCAATAAACAAACATTTATTTAATGAGTATCTAGCTTATAAGTTGTAGAAGAAATTCATATTGATTTAGGAAATCATTCTTTGACTTAGCAACTGATCCGAGCTGGAGTGTTCCATATATGGAGGCATGAAGACCTGAAAGATTGGACCTTGAGGAGAGAAAGTTATTGTTGGCATTTTGTTATCTGTGTTTAGAGCTGCACAGACTTTGAGCTCCAGTTGATGGGATGAAGGCAGGCCAATTTAAAGGGAACACATGCAGTCTTGTGTCTCACTTTTTGACCAGATGTTGAATAGATGTTGAATGGTCCAACTGTACCCAAAAACTGACCATTGCTGGATGTTACAATTTAAACACTAATGATCTGTTTGAGGAATTTCAGTCTGGTTTTAGAGAGTATCACAGCACTGAAACTGCATTAGTGAAAGTTACAAATGATATTCTCATGGCCTCAGATAAGAATCTTGTGTTTGTTCTAGTCTTGTTAGATCTCAGCGCTGCTTTGGACACATTTGATCACAATGTTCTTTTAGAAAGACTTGGACATGTTGTAGGGATCAAAGGAACAGCGCTAGGCTGGTTTAAATCCTACCTGTCTGATAGATATCATTTTGTAAACGTACATGACAAATCTTCTTCATACTCCAGGGTTATTTGTGGAGTACCACAGGGTTCAGTGCTTGGAACAATTCTTTTTACTGTATATATATATGCTCCCAATTGTTAAAATCATTAGAAGAAGAAGAAGAAAATATCATTTCTATAGCGCCTCTCAAGATAAAAATCACGAGGTGCTTCACAAAAACAAAAAATATAAAAATTGTAAAAATATAAAAAAGCATTTCGAAAATGTTTAAAAATATATTTAAAATCAGCAAGAATAAGCAATTGCGATTTAAAAGGAAAAAATGTTAAGAAAGAGAGTGAGTGAATAGGAAAGAGGGAAATAAGTGGATCCTGAGGAAGGTGAAATAGGTGGGGAGAGCAGAATAAAGGGAGAGTGGTGAAGAAGGTCATACAAAAGCCTGCTTGAACAAGTGAGTCTTCAGCTGCTTTTTGAAGGAGACCACTGAGTCCACTGATCTCAGGCTCAGGGGGAGAGAGTTACAGAGTCTGGGGGCCACAGCAGCAAATGATCTGTCACCTTTGGTCTTTAGCCTGGTGCGCTGCACTACCAGTAGGCTTTGATCATTGGACCTCAGGGACCTGCTGGGGGTGTAGGGACTAAGAAGATCACCAATGTAAGATGGTGTTTGTCCATGTAAGGCCCTATAGACCAGAACCAGGATCTTGAAATGAACCCTGAAGTTGACTGGCAGCCAGTGAAGCTGGAGGAGAAGCGGGGTGATGTGGGTGTGTCTGGAGGACTTTGTCAGAAGCCGAGCACAGGCATTCTGAACCACCTGTAGAAGGTTCAGGGAGGTTCTGCTCAGACACGTAAAAAAAGAGTTACAGTAGTCTAAGCGTGAGGAGATGAAGGTGTGGAGAGCTGTCTCAAGTTCAGAGTGAGACAGAATGGGACTCAGCTTAGCAATGTTCCTGAGATGGAAGAAGGAAGAGCGAACAAGAGAACTGACATGAGGATCCAGGGTGACAGCTGGGTCAAAGGTCACGCCAAGATTCCTGATGGAAGGTTTGGTATGGGAAGCAAGCTGACCAAGAGAGTCTCTGACTTTGGGAACCAGCTTGTCTGGGGCACAGATGAGGATCTCGGTCTTATCTTCATTCAGCTGAAGAAAGCTCCCAGCCATCCAGGTTTTGATAGAGTCTAAGCAGGTGTGTAACAGCTGCAGCTTAGACATCTCATGGGGCTTAAAGGAGATGTACAGTTGGATGTCATCTGCATAAAGATGGTAGGAGATTCCTTTGAAGGAGCTCAGGATGTGCTGAAGAGGAAGCAGATAGAGGAGGAAGAGTAGAGGCCCCAGCACAGAACCTTGTGGGACACCATGGGTAAGAGAGGTGGTGGAGGACCTAAATTGGAGACGGCCACAGAAAAGGAGCGCTCAGACAGATAAGAGGAGAACCACTCCAGAGCAGATCCTGATAGGCCTACCTAGTCTCTCGGCCTCTCCAGTAGCAGGTGATGGTCAACAGTGTCAAAGGCTGCAGTCAGGTCCAGCAGGACCAGAACAGAACAGTCCCTTGCATCACTGTGAGTCAGAAGGTCATTAGAGACCCTAAGAAGAGCTGTTTCAGTAGAATGAGCTCTACGAAAACCTGACTGGAAGCTATCATAGATGTTATGTTCATCCAGAGCAGCTGTGAGTTGTTTAGCCACAACATTTTCCAAGATCTTGGAGATGAACGGAAGTTTAGAGATGAGTCTGAAGCTGCTATGGAGAGAGGGGTCGAGACTCGGTTTTTTAAGAAGTGGGTGGATTACAGCGTTCTTAAAGTAAGCAGGGACCTGACCAGAAACCAGAGAAGCATTAATTATAGAGAGCACGCTGGGACAGATGGACTGAAAAGCACTTTTAAACACAGATGAGAGTAAGATGTCGAGGTGGCATGCAGAGGTCTTCATAGAGGTAACTAGTTTGGTTAACTCAGGCAAAGAAACTGGAGCAATGCTATCTAGGATGATGGGCCTGGTTGGAGTCGGGAGAGGCAGCGATAAGGCTGAAGGAGAGATGTTAGATCTAACCTTATTGACTTTGTCCACAAAGAAAGACAGGAAGTTCTCACAGTCTGTAACAGAGTGGATGGAGGCTGTAGGAGAGGCAGGAGAGACGATGCTGCTGATGGTGTTAAACAGCACCTTGGGGTTCCCTTTGCTCTGGGACACCAGGTTGGAGAAATAGGAAACCCTAGCGTCTCTGACTGCGGCGTTAAAGGATGTCAGAAGATCCTTTAGGTGCAGCAGATGGACGTGGAGATGGGTTTTCTTCCACAAACGCTCAGTTTTTCTGCATTGGCGCTTCAGGCTGCGAAGGCTGTCATTAAACCAGGGAGTAGGGTTCACTGCAGGAACTGATCTGGTTCTGACAGGACAGATAATGTCCAGAATGGAGAGGCAGTGCTCGTTGAACTGAGAAGTTAAGGAATCTGGGTCGTTATCAGAAGAACAGGGTGGATAAAAAGCAGCAGTAAAATTGCTAGCAGTGCTCTCATTAAGAAAACAAGAACTAACCATACGGCAAGCAGGAGGCGGGGACGCAGAAACTGACAAGTTGAAGAAAATGCAATGGTGATCTGAAATATAAACATCCTCAGGACAAACACTGTCAGCATTTAGACTCAGGGTAAAAACAAGGTCTAGAATGTGCCCTCTGGTGTGTGTGGGGCCAGAAACATGCTGGGTAAAGCCGAAGGTGTCCATAAGGCTGGAGAAATTCATGACAAAGAGATCGGAGGGATCATCAACGTGGATGTTAAAGTCACCAACAATCACCAGTCTGGACAGCTTCACAGTGGAGGACAGAAAGTCACTAAACTCCTGAAGGAAAGAACTGTTTGGACCAGGTGGACGATAGACCACAGCACAATAGAACGGGTCCTTACGCCCGACTTTAATCAGCTGCAGTTCAAAGGAAGCAAAGTGACCAGAGGTTGTAGAGCTACATGGAAGATGGTCTCTGAAAACAACAGCTATGCCTCCACCACGACCAGAACCCCGGGGCTGGCTAAGAAAAGAATAACCACTCGGGCAGAGTTCAATCAGACCAGAATAATCAGATGTTTGCTGCCAAACTTCAGTCAGAAACAGCAAATCCAGGTTTTTAGAGAGAATTAGATCATTGAGCAGGAAGGTCTTATTGTTAACAGAGCGGGAATTTAATAGAGCCATACTGATTGAGGTGGAGGAATCAGAAACTACAGAAACAGCTGGAGTTAGTGGACGTAAATTTGCAGGGTTAGATCCACGGTGTTTATAAAAACCACTTATGGAGGGAACGGGAGGGGAAACCACTGAGGAATGAGGATAAACCGACCTTAAAAAACTGGGACGGAGAAACCGCGCCGCAAAGCAGCCTGGCGGGAATGCGGAAGTGGCGCCCAGGTCACCAAACAAAGAACAAGAAGCTAGAAGACCGCGCCGATGTTTACCAGATAAACCACGCTTTAAGAGAAGTCTTATTCTCACCTTGATTCCTGCTCGTGTACCTCTTTTCCTCTGACGTTTTCCTGTGACCGGACAAACCTCGCTAGAGGTGCGCAGCTCTGGATCGTCGATTGCTTCCGGGCCGGTACGCCGCTCAGGTAAACAAACAGGATGGTAAATCCTCGGTGCATCTTGGGCGATCGTGAACGAACGGAAGGACAAAAGAGTCTGGCGATCATAGGAGATGGTAGCGGGGACACTACTGAAGAAGATCGCAGACAGGAGCAAGGTGGAAAAGAGGAGGTTAGTGGAGAAAAGTTTGAAAAAGTGGCCGGTGACCGCGGCTAAGCCAAGCACAGGCGCCATCATGCCGACTGGAACCACGCTTGGGCCATTAGACAGCATGGGATAAACTTCCACTGTTATGCTGACAATACTCAGTTATCCATTAACCCTGATGAACCTAATCGGTTAGTTAGATTACAGGCTTGTCTTGAAGACATAAAAAATTGGATGACTCAAAACGTTTTGCTTTTAAATCAAGACAAGACTGAAGTTCTCATCTTTGGACCTGAAATTCAGAAAAGGAAATTGCTTAGTCAATCACCTGACCTGAATGGCATTAAATTAGTCTCCAGAAACAAAGTAAGGAACCTTGGTGTTGTCTTTGACCAGGACATGTCATTCAAATCCCACGTTAAGGAGGTTTGTAGGATTTTCTTTTTCCACCTTTGGAATATTGCTAAGATTAGAAGCATCCTTTTCAGGAGTAATGCTGAAAAACTAGTTCATGCATTTATTACATCAAGACTGGATTACTGTAATTCATTACTCGCAGGAAGTCCACAGAATGTACTTAAAAGTCTTCAGCTTGTCCAAAATGCTGCAGCTAGAGTTCTGATGAGAATTAAAAAAAGAGTTCATATCTCTCCTGTCTTAGCTTCCCTACATTGGCTGCCTGTTAAATTCAGAATAGATTTTAAGATCATATAAAGCTCTGAACAATCAAGCTCCATCATACATCTGATTGTTCCATATGTTCCTAACCGAGCACTTCACTGTTAGACTGCAGGTTTATTGGTGGTTCCCAGAATATCTAAAAATAGGATGGGAGGCAGATCTTTTAGTTATCAGGCTCCTCTCTTGTGGAACCAACTCCCAGCTTTAGTCCATGAGGCAGACACCTTGTCTACTTTTAAGACTAGGCTTAAAACATTTTTATTTGATAGGGCCTATGGTTAAAATCTGATGTTAGCCTAAATCTGGACAAGTGGGGGAGTCCAGGGAGGTGGCGTGTACAGTCGGTAAAGACGGCTCTCCCTTGCCCTGCCTCCAACATGCCTCCATCTAAAAGGTTGGGTTATCCAGAGTTATCTCTGTAGTTATGCTGCTATAGGATAATGGGCTCGACACACGGGAGGCGACAAACGACCGCGATCAGCGAAAATTGTCGCTGTCGCTTTTATTACCTGTCACACGGGAGGCGATCTGCGGTAGCGGCCAGCGGCAAAGCCGTCTACGCGTTCTGTTCCATGGCGAAATCGAAACTTCCGTTGTTTTGTTTGGCTGTGTCAGGTTGGAGGGAATTAAGGTTATTTAAGCGGTTCAGAGTTAATAAAGTGGTAGATATGATGTTTCACAAGGTGCTGCTAGAGTTATGTGAAATCTTACTTCTGATTTTACTATATAAAACATAATAATAATCAACTTCTCCTTCATGTTTGCTCGGAGATGTGCGGAGCATCCTGTCCGCTCATTGGTCAGTGAATGAAACCTCCATTGATTGGTCCTCGCCCGAGCGACAGCGATGAAAAGTTGAAAATGTTTCAACTTTCTGGGACTGCGTCGCTGGGTCGTTCGTGCACGACACGTGCACGAGTGCAAACTTTCACATGCACGTTTTTCACATTTCGCTTGGTAGGAGAGAGACCCGCGATTATCGCTTTGTCGCGTATGTCTCATTGAAAATGAATGGAGGAGAGGCGATGTCGCCTCCCGTGTGTCGAGCCCATTAGACAGCTGGAGGACACACTGACCACTTTCCACACTCTACTGCTTTCTTCTACAATCTGCTCTTTAACTGTATTATTTCCTGCAATTTCAGCTGTTAACTTTATTTTTTCTCTAAGTGTCTTTCTCCCCAGAAGAAGCTACAATGATGTTCTGCTGAGCTGTGGTAGCCTCATGGAGGGGGCTATCGTCTAGCACACTGCTGCTAACCATTTAATCATTCTCCCTCTCCTGATACTAACCTTACTTTCCTTGACATTCTTAGGTGTGTTCTTGCTGTGCGTTATTTCTAATTCCATGTTGTCGTTCTTTTTTAAAACACAGAAACGGTTTTGTTACCTGTTTTTGACGCTACGTTTCGCCGACGGCTGCCGGCTTCTTCAGGCTGACAATGGCGCGTCACTTCCTTCTCCGTTTATCTGCGGGCAACAGAGGACGTTGTCGCCTCTACTGCCCGCTCTACTGCCTGCATCGTCGGAGAGGGGAGAGCGGGCAGTAGAGGGCGACAACGTCCTCTGCAGGCCCGCAGATAAACAGAGGAGGAAGTGACGCGCCACCATCAGCGTCAGCCTGAAGAAGCCGGCAGCCGTCGGCGAATCGTAGCGTCAAAAACAGGTAACAAAACCGTTTCTGTGTTTTAAAAAAGAACGACAACATGGAATTTCCTTGACATTGAATGTGTTTACCCGTTTATAGATTCACTGGGATAAATACAATAAAGCTTATCTCTCACCAAATAGAATATTTGCTAAGAAATCACAATGTAACCATAGAAACATTACTTGATGTGTGTGTGTGTGTGTGTATGTGTATGTGTGCTCTGTCTTCTTGATCCCCAGTGAGTCGTGGCGGATGGCTGCTTATACTGAGCCAGGATGCTCTGGAGGTTTCTTCCTGTTTAAAGGGAGTTTTCTAGGGCTGCAACAACGAATCGATAAATTCGATGAAAATCGATTACTAGAAGCGTTGGCAACGAATTGCGTCATCGATTCGTTGTGTCGCACAACTCTCCCAAAAGCACCCCCCTCCCGCCCGCCGTTGCACGCAGAGCAAGTCAGATCAGCGCGAGGGAGAGCCGGCAGATCAGCGCGAGGGAGAGCCGGCAGATCAGCGCGAGGGAGAGCCGGCAGATCAGCTTAAGGTTTGCGCTGCTGCGAACCGGTTCCGCCCAAGGCCGGATTAACTGGGCAATTGCCCAGGGCCCACGAACTCTAAAGGGCCCAGGTCACGAGCACAATACTGTATCTATAATTTCCCGCTTTATGAGGACTATGGTGACCGTACGTTCCGTTTTCCCCGGACTTGTCCACTTTTCACTCTGTCCGGGCGTCCGGACTGCGGGTTCTTGTATTGATAAAAATGTCCGGCTTTTCATCCAGGAGCAGGGATCGAATTATGGGGGAGCTGTATATCCTACACATCCAGGGGAGCCGGAAAAAAGTTTTCTATATTATATCATTTCTGGACTCTTTTGAGCAGAGAGCGGCACAGCACATTGTTGCGCAGCGATCCAGGCAGCTGCTTCCAGCGCACGGTCCATTCTCAAAGTGGCACAACCAAAAAACTATAATTAGCACACGATCGTTCATGTCTGCACATGTTCTCTATTTTCTGTCTTATTTGTGCCTGAAGCGCGCTACTGCAGAGCTCATCACCTGCGCTGTGGTGATGTCACCTCACGCAGCATCGAAAACTCGCTCTGCGGTCAGGAGATCACTTTGATCTGCTCAAAAGTAACCGATGAGGTGAAAAAGTAAGAATCCAGGCAGCAGATTTTCTGGAGAGTTTAGAGGAGATGCAGGAAGATGAGACAGACAGGACAGGAAATAGTTAAATAAAAACAAGAAAACAAAACTAAGTGTTGAAAAGTAAAATGTAGTTAGATTTATCTCCACTACACATTTTTACCAGTAAAAACCAATAAGTTATACACATGTAATATTTATACATCTGATACAATTCAGATCACCTTCAATACTCAGTCATACACCCAGGGCCGTTTCAAGACATTTTGGGGGCCAAGGCAAAATGCCCCCCCCCCCCCCCCCCAATAACTGGGCTCCCCAGAAGCCTCTGTGTAATTGTTACCCTCTCCAGTACTGTTAGTTATACAGTGTTTATAAAAGCCCCTCAGACATTACTGACATGTTCTAATATTATCAGATGAAAAACTAAATTATCAGACACGCTGTCTCATCTGCTTCTTTTCTAAACTTGCAAAAAGTAACTAAACTATTTGAAAGCCACTATTTGTGGATTCTCTGAAAGTTTCCATGGAGTGTGTGACAACTTATTTTTTCATTGATCCTATCGTCTAATCTCACAGCTGAAACAAGCATCCTTAATAATCTGTGCACAGGAAGCTTACCGATGCTGTAGTAAAACAAAAGGTATAATAATTTATTATTAATAAAACCTTGTTGCAGCACTAAAGCAGAAAAATTAGATTTTGCATTAAATATGCTAAATATTTACTTATGAATTGTTTTAGAGCCCTTTTATTGGCAGAATCTGATATTAATTTAGTTCTTACAAAAAATGGGTCCCAACATGGTTTGTGTGGCGTTGCCATAATGTGACGTCATAGGCACAGATCCCCTGTCCTCTTGTTTGGAAATGGAAATATGGTCACCCTATTAAACAAACTGTCCACCCGGGCTTTTGCGCTGCACAGAGACGCTTCGCTGCCTATGACTTTGAACGTCAGTTGAGAGTCAGTCTTAAGCCGGGCGTACACTGTGCGACTTTTTCACTCGCAGCGTTCAGCTTCCGCTCAAACTGTACGACTTCCTCGCAGAGCAGATCTCACGAGTCGTGTGCTCACACTGTACGACCCAGTTCTCGCATGCGACCTGACTGCTCACACTGTACGTCTGGTAGCAACACGTCGGACCTAAAAATATGCTAAAAATAGCAGTTTTACTCAACACATCAGACTTTTTTGTCTTGCCTGTTGTCCTTCGGGAGTGCTGCAGGACACACAGGGATTTATGGGATTTGGATGAGGAAAACGAAATAAAGAAAGTGAATCAGTGTTTTGTGATCAGTTTAATTTGACATGAACATGACAAACACACTTTCTTGACAATCTTTGTGAGTAAAAAAAACGTGTAGAAACAAAAACGAACAGCATGTGTTATTAGGGAATTAGCGAGCAACCGGCGTTGATGCAGGATTGCGCGCGCATGCGCCGTGAGCGGTTCTGATACTTTTTTGGATCGTAGCTGCTCGCAGCGCCGCTTCAACAGTGCGATACCCTCACGAGGGACGAGCGAAATATTAAACACACCAGAAGTCCCTGCGACCTCACGACTGCTGATCGGCGGCTGGTCACGTGGTGTTAATCGCCTCTCGTAACCCCCTGTACACTACACGACCGCTCGGCGCAAAACTCGCCCCGATGTCGTGGCTTCTCGCACGACTGGAAAATCGGCTCAAAAAAGTGAAAAAGTCGCACAGTGTACGCCCGGCTTCATGCAGACTGACCAATGAAGAGAGGGCCTCAAGTTAAGACCCTCTCCTCATTGGTCAGTCCACACGAGGTGGGTCAAAGGTTACTCTGGCCGGGTTACGTGTTGTCAGGCATTCAAGTATTGAGTATATTTACTGCATATTACAGTAAAATATTCTGTATGTGACCACATTATGGTGATCCTCGGGTCGTGATGATGGAGCCCTTGAATATTGTTGCCCAGGGTACAACAAAGTGTTAATCTAGCCCTGGTTCCGCCGTCACATTCCCGCAGAAACTTGTTGATCACACCGGGGCCAGACTACTAGCATGTGGTTTTACAACCACAATGTCCTCGGAAGCAAAAACGCTTTTAAAAGGGAGGGATGAGTCCTAACTGTTGCTGCAGGCGTGTTGTGTGAGAGTGCAGTTATATACTGGTTAATATATTTTTGGGTTCAGTTGCTTTCATTTGGCCTAATGTGAGTCTATTTGTGTTCATTGGAATGATCAGCAGCATTTCTTGATGTGACTTTATGGCAGTTGCCCAGGGCATCATCACAAGCAGGATGGCATTCATTTACTTTTGTTTTATTTGGTATTTTTTCAGTCATTTTTGGAAATAGTGATCAATTTTGATTAATTCACAGCCCTTGTTTAATTACATTTAAAAATTAGTTGTTTGACATCCCCAATTATAATAAATGTCAACAGATGAGATCAAACAAAACAGATGAGAATTGCCCTTAAGCTGTTTAACTTGGACCAAGCATTTTAGGTCACAGATAGATGTAGCTTAGGGTCTCTGTCTATACACCTTATAAGACAATTTAGGTGATGGCATGTTGTTTTTCTGCTATTGAACTGTTTTCTAATAATGTTGTTTTAAATAAAGTGAAGGAAGGAAAGAAATAACGTTTCCCTAGCAGTTTTTAAAAATTTCCCCATGTAATCCGATTAATCGACTAATTGCGTCGAGACCCCATCTGATTCATCGATTATCCAAATAATCGTTTGTTGCAGCCCTAGAGTTTTCCTTTCCACTGTCGCTGCATGCTTGCTTAGTATGAGGATTGCTGTAAAGACTCTGACACTAGTCAGTAACTCGATGCAATTTGATGGGTTCCTTATAAAGGAAACTTTTTTCTGATTGGCTTAATCAATTGACTTATATTGGAATGTTTATTATGTAAAGTGCCTCGAGACGACTCTTGTCGTGATTTGACGCTATATAAATAAACTTGAATTGAATTGTTTTAGTTCTGATATCTTTGTAGTCCTTGTAGGCTTGTATGAATTATTCCTGCTCT
Source organism: Nothobranchius furzeri (assembly GCF_043380555.1). Lineage (NCBI taxonomy): Eukaryota > Metazoa > Chordata > Actinopteri > Cyprinodontiformes > Nothobranchiidae > Nothobranchius > Nothobranchius furzeri. The sequence goes on from NC_091741.1 coordinate 107,461,353, forward strand.
GTCTGGATGAAGAACGAAGTTCTGTCCACTCCTTCCATTCTCATTTATCTAGCTTTGATTAACAGGGGCTGTCTGTGGATGCCATCAACATATAAAAATGTGGACATAGCCTGCCCATTGTTCTGCGGGGGGCAGGTTGAAGCCAAAAATGGGAGGTTCCCACCACTGATTTTTCACCATGTCACACGTCTCATCATGCCTGTAACCAGTGTAACTACTAGCTAATTTAGCTAACCCATGAAGCTAAGAAGGGCTCCGGGGACAGGGGTAGCCCACCCGCATGGCCGACTGCCTCACGTGCGAGGCTGTAGTCATGCTGGTTGCCTGTGGAGATCTAATATAAATTGAGACTGGTAAATTACAAACAGAGCCTCAGACCATTGTGATCGTAGCTGGGTGCTGTGGCCTTTTACATTAGCTCATGCTCCAGATCAGCGTGACATTAGCCACATGCTAACCTGAAGCTAGCATGAGTATTCCGGGGCGTTTTTAGCAATTAAAACGCGGTAGAGCTACTCAAAAGTGAAGGCACTTCTGGCCTGCTTGGTAACAAAATCATAACTAAGTAAGCTGACCGAAGATATCAGGCTTCGCTGGTCCACCGCGGTCAAAGATCTGCGAGTCCGCCGTTGTCGATGGTCCCGGCTCTGTGCTGAATGACCAAGCGGTGTCATGGTAAATGAGTAGAATTTTACCCAATTCAAATTGCACACACATATCCACTAACACGTTTGACCAAGCAGTTAAATGGCACAGCATTCCCCCCATTCAACCAGCGAAATAAAGTACAGGAATATAATTTTACTTACTGATAAAAAGAAGCAGAAACTGCTTGATCAATAACCACACTTGCCCTCTGTCCAAATAATTCCATGGTTAACATCCAAACACGAACACAGAGGACTCGGAATAACTTTTAACGTGAGGCTGAGGCATTTTCCCAGAGCTAGCTCTGAAGTGGATGCTCATTAATTATTCAGAATTTTAATTATTTAATTCCACTTAAACAGAAAAGTAACAAAATAATTCACCCCCCTCAGAGTTGTCATGAATGTAAACTAAATCTATTTAACCTAGAATGGAGTTTTTGAACCAGGTTGTAAACATGTTTGTCTTTACTGTGAAATTGGCGCTTTTAACATGGGAGTCGATGAGGATTTGCTCACTTCTGCTGCCAGCCCCTAGTTGATGCTGCAACTGCAGTTTTTGCTGCTTCCTTTTTGGCTTCATTTTCATCCCAGAATTATGGGGGTGTCGTGGATGCACGTGAGCCTTGCTTGCCGCTCCTTGCTCGGGTCGTAGGGGATTAAATCCACCTGACAATCATTCTTGGAGCCAGCAAAACTTGGAGGGAAGGGGAATGCTTTGTCAAGCTGGGATTCATCAGGAAAGCCCAGATGTTTTAAACTCCCTTTCTGTGACACCCCCCAGGTCATTTGCTGGCAAGTGTAGGTGGCAGTCAGATTGTCCATTTTCCTAACCCTAACCCTGGCCCAAAACTTGGTGTTAATCATAAAAGGTAAAAATAAACAGACAATCAAAACTTTTCAAAGCACCAATCCAAAAATACATTTTTATTATTAATCAGCTGATTGTGCTTTAACCTATAATCAGGTTTGAGTCACAACCATCTAAATGATCTTAACATGCATCGGTAACAATGTTTGGTCACAGGTGCTGCGAGTGCTGGCAGAAGGGGTTGAGACACTTTCCCTCCAAGCTGGGCCTGGCATCAATGGGGTGACTGCCATTGTTTCTTTCTCCTCGCATCATGCAGCATCAATGGCCAAGAGGGTGCTGATGGAAGGTAGGAGCCCCCTTGCTGGCAGAAACCTTTCTAAGTTGGTTTGGTCCAGTCAGCACTTGTGCTGTAGCATGTTGTTGACTTTTTACTGTTTTCCTTTCCTCGTTGGGGCAGCAGTTATGTTCAGAAAAATGAAGTTTTTATTCATGGATTTCTGTCATTTTTTTGTTTAGATTTCAAGAAATTTTTTTCTCTGGATGTCTCCATCAAGTGGCAGTTAGTAGAGAAACAAGCTGAGCACTGGTATACTCAGAAAGCTCCTAAGAGTGTACTCCCTCCAGACTCAACACCCATTCCAGGGTTCTGCAGAGCAGTGGGGGGTCCGACTGCCACCTCGTCCTCTCTCCCTGGATACCCTCCCTCCCAGGGATGTTTGGTGTTTGCAGCATCCCCAGGCCTGCTCCTTTGCAAGATGTGTGAGGAATTGGGGTTAGGCCAACCACTGGTTGAAATATACTACAGTCACACCAGGCCAGATGGGTTCCTGCATTTCACCTACATGGTGCACATTCCAAAGATGAGCAAGACATTCAAGGGGATGGTCAAGATTTTACCAGGACCCAATGCACTGAAAGAAGCTGAGACAGCTGCAGCCCAGCAAGTTCTGGAGAGGATCAGAAACCTGGCTGCTGGAACACCTGCTCATCACCTCCAGTTCTGATTTATGTGATACTGAGAAAAAAACAAGCTTGCATATTTGTGTTCCTGTGTGATTTTAGTAGTGGGTAGTTTGTATATTTGTGTTCCTGTGTTATTTTAGTAGTGGGTAGTTGGTTTGTATATGTGTTCCTGTGTGATTTTAGTAGTGGGTAGTTGGTTTGTTGTGTGATGCATGTTTTTATTCTTTTGATTTAAAAAAAATAAAATTTAAAGCAGACATAACATGAAAAACCCACTTTTTTATCCATTAACACAGTGTGTTTCACATTTTAAGTGTCTAAGTGAGCAAAAAGGCTTATTTTATTCACTGGAGTTGCTATTTAGATATTTAATAATTAAGTTTTGGGCATATTTGTCCACCCGTTCAGTTTTTCAAATTATTACATCAGTAATTTATTTCGTCAGGATAACTACCAAATATGGTAATGGCCCTCGGCTAAACACAGAGCCAATCCGCCATTTTTTCTTCTCGCTAAGATTTTTTGTAGTCCTATTGGAAAAATGCAGAATGTCTGGTTATTTTAGCCACACACAGCTCAAAACTGTTCCTCGTTTTAAGGAAGGGTGGTGTGGCAGTATTTAAACCCAGGAGCTGATGACACTAGTGCTAAAAAAACAGAAGTAGTGTGTGTGTGTGCGTGCGGTTCGTTCGTTCGTGTCTCCCAGTCTAGTAAGTACTGAGGGCTTCATCTATCTAAAAGGAGTCATTTCCATCTGAATGTGGCAGCGACGGAACACAGCAGCAGAGCGGTAAGCTTCATATCACTCTAAAATGTCGACAAACGTTACTTTAGATTTACGGGCATTAGCAGCACTAAAGCGTTAGCATCCGACTTGCTATCGCTAGCACAGTATGCTAGTAAAGTTAGCACCCAGATTCATGTGGATTTGGCCGATTTTCGTGGAATAAAACGTGATCTGGGATTTCTGATCAACAGAGCACCAGATGATAACCTTCCACTGATTGTAGCAGCAGAGAGCCTGTATGTTATTCTACGCGAGTGTGATATAATCTTAGCATCCAGTAAATAAAGTCCCATATCAGCTAAAATGCAGCGTGACAAAGTCGTTAAAGTGCGTCAACACAGTGGATTTAATAGAGTTTTAAAGAACAATCTCTAAGTGAAGTGAGGTTAGTTTTTTGTCTCACTGCAGATATAAAAACTAACTCTGCATCAGTCAGACGCAGCAAAGCTCACCGTCTGTATGAGCGTGAGCGTCGGAAAGCTGATAAAATCAGCTGTAAAATAATTAAAACAAAAGTAAAAATGCTCCTTTGCTTTTTAGTGTCCACATCCAGAAGGCTGGAGCCGTGTTTCACTGACAGGCTGTCAGACTAAAGCCCTGATGAGCTCAGCTGGAATAAACTGGTTTGATGTTTAGGTAAGTGAAGATCTGCTTCTCCAAGACCTTGAAATGCTAGTAAAAAATAATTTAGCCAGCTTGCTAATGTTACTTTAATTCTCCTCTAAGGAACGCAGAACGTTCAGATGTCGGAGCTTCACATCAGCTATTGAGGAAGGAGACCCACCAGTAAAGAGACGGTCTGGACCAGACCAAAGTGAGTGATGACACACCTCAGCCACCCTCATCATTAAGAACACCTCACCACCTGAATCCCTCCGTCTGATGACAGCAGAGTGATTTATTTGATGTTTTACTTGTTTAGTCTGTTTAGAAATTATTGAATTACATTATTTTCTGTAATCGACCATCTGATCTGGACGTGTGCAGAATAACTTTCCCCAAGTTCAGCAGCAGCTGGCCTACAAAAACAGCTGCAGCATGTAGTAAGTCTGTCTGCACTGCTCTCTAATGAGCTTCCTTTCATAAGGAATCATTCGTATAATTTTAGTGTCACTATTTTATTACATCTGTAGGAAAATATGAAGTCACTGCAGCAAAGTGAACTTGTAAACAAAGTAAACCAAAACAACACAAACGTGACTATAAACATGAAAGCTAAAGAACCAACTTTCCTAAAGCTGCTTGTAAACAAAATATGGCATTAAAGTTATTGTCTCTCATTGCAGAATATGACGATGACATCATGGAACTGGTCTTTGGAAAAGTTTTCCCTGAACCAACTCAGTATCTAGATGAGGTAGAGAAGATCTGCATCTCACCAACTCTCTGGTCTCAGTATTCAGACAACAGAGGTCTCCCACTGTTATCCAGGACCAGTTTGAAGCCCACATACTGCCCCTCCCTCATCATCAGGCAACATCAGTTCCTATCCTGAGGACAACAGAAGACGGCAGGAGGACAGGAACTCTGAGACCTAGACACCACCAGCACCGAGACACAAAGCACCTGTGTGCACAACGCCTGTTTAACTACTAAAGCCTGTTTATTATACTGTTCTACTTATTTGCTGTGCAGGTTAATACTTAGAAAATGTGTATATTAATGTAAACAATAAAAAAATCACTGATTGTATGTTTTCTTTTAGATGTAATGGTCCAAACTCAGCCTTGTAGACATTTATTGCATCCTGCAGGTAAATACACAGAACAGGCTCAGGTCCAGGATGACCCAGCATGCTCTTCTTCCATTCTGGCTGTTAAGCCGGGCGTACACTGTGCGACTTTTTCACTTTTTTGAGCCGATTTTCCAGTCGTGCGAGAATCCACGACATCGAGGCGAGTTTTGCGCCGAGCGGTCGTGTAGTGTACAGGGGGTTACGAGAGGCGATTAACACCACGTGACCAGCTGCCGATCAGCAGTCGTGAGGTCGCAGGGACTTCTGGTGTGTTTAATATTTCGCTCGTCCCTCGTGAGGGTATCGCAGTGTTGAAGCGGCGCTGCGAGCAGTTGCGAGCAGCTACGATCCAAAAAGCATCAGAACCGCTCACGGCGCATGCGCGCGCAATCCTGCATCAACGCCGGCCGGTCGCTCGCTATTTCCCTAATAACACACGCTGTTCGTTTTTGTTTCTACACGTTTTTTTTACTCAAAGATTGTCAAGAAAGCGTGTTTGTCGTGTTCATGTCAAATTAAACTGATCACAAAACACAGATTCACTTTATTTCGTTTTCCTCATCCAACCCCCATAAATCCCTGTGTGTCCTCCTGCAGCACTCCCGAAGGACAACAGGCAAGACAAAAAAGTCTGACGTGTTGAGTAAAAACTGCTATTTTTAGCACAGTTTTAGGGCCGACGTGTTGCTACCAGACGTACAGTGTGAGCAGTCAGGTCGCATGCGAGAACTGGGTCGTGCAGTGTGAGCACACGACTCGTGAGATCTGCTCTGCGAGGAAGTCGTACAGTTTGAGCTGAAGCTGAACGCTGCGAGTGAAAAAGTCGCACAGTGTACGCCCGGCTTAACGGTATTTATTTAGAATGCAGGTAAGATTTAACTATATTTGTTAGCAAAGCAGACTGATCTTGGGAATTTCACTGCAGCACTGATGTCCACCTCTGTGTACACATTAGAGAGAATTACCACGGTTTTTAATAAAGATATAGGCTACGCATTGCAGACAATAAAAATAAAGTTGTAAGCATTATAATTATAATGATCACATTAAAGAACATTTGGAGAAATGTTCTTTATTTTTGACTAGAATCTCAAATCTTTAAATTAAAATGTAACTGCCTTTTATCCATTTTCACCCATTAAGACACCCAATATAAAATAAGACTACTTATAAAATTATTTATAATTATATGTATGTATATAGATAGAGATCTTAATAAAATATATTCTTTCAATGGTGTTTTAATGAGCTGTATCATTTTTTAAAACATTTTTTATAGAAATAAATAAGCAAGCAGCATTCCTTGTGTGTGTGTGTGTGCGCGCGTGTGCCTGCTCGCTTGTCCCTCCGTCGGCCGTGTGTGTGTGCGTGCGCGTGCCTGCTCGCTTGTCCCTCCGTCGGCCGTGACGGGTGTGTGAGTGACTACAGACAAATGCATGAGAGAGTTAGCAGCCTTGAAACAGCCTGATGAACAACTCTCCCCACATGTTTTAAAAATGCTTATGCTAAATAATGTTTTCTCTATAGAACTACAAAGTCCGACTGGGGGAGGAGAGTACAGGTCTGCAATGTGGAGGGGGGCGGAGTTTACAGCTCCTCCAGATTTAGAGACACCCAAAAACGGCTCGTTCTCAAGACTCCTCAGAATAGAGCTCCGGGAGTTGACGTCACGTTTCCCGGCATGCAACAGTTCAAATCGAAACGGCGCCATTTGGCAGGCAGAAGCCGGCAGCTGGACTATTTGTCATTGTCAGAAAACTCAAACGGGAAATATGGTAGATTCCTGTTGTGCCCCAGGATGCAGAACAGACGCGGATGACATAAGGAATGAGTCCTCTACAGGATTCCCCAAGATCCGGAGCGCCGCAAACGTTGGATCATTGTAATAAAACGCACTAGTGACCGGGCGAAAATGAAGCTGTGGGATCCCGAGAGTAAAGGTTTTCACTTATGCAGCGACCACTTCATTTCAGGTACTTAAACCAACGTTTCCTCAACTGTGTATGGTATTTATTTTAAATACTTTTATTACGATTCTTAGTGGGCTTCCTAAACTTATTTTGGCGTGACTTTTTCTGTCTTATTACTATGTTATTAACCGGCTAAGCTGTATTTTATTTTTAAGCAATGGTTGATCATTTGTCAGATCACACATAAAAGCACTTTGGATTGCTATTATCTGTCTCACCGAGACTACTTACGTGTAAATCTGTTATTTGTCCGTCCATCCATCCATTTTCATCCGTGTATCTGGAATCGGGTTGCGGGGGCAGTAGCGTGACTTCCCTCTCCCCAGCCGCCGGAGCCAGCTACTCCGGGTAAATCCCAAGGGGTTCCCCGGTCAGGTCCGGTGTTGTGCCGGTAAGAAGCCCGCTCCGACAGCTTCTGGCGTCGGAGCGGGCAGTAGAGTCGAGAGTCCCAGACCTCTCCCCAGCTCCTCCGGCCGGGGTAATCCCAAGGGGTTCCCCCGGCCAGGTCCGGTGTTGTGCCGGTAAGAAGTCCGCTCCGACAGCTTCTGGCGTTTTAAAAAAGTATCCCAGGGGCACGGTAAGGGTCGGAGATGTTTAGTCTATTTAATTTCTGACTATATAAAACGATTTCTTCTGTTTTAAAGTGTGAAGTAAACTCCGACGAAGTAAAATCCAAGCGGATCCCGTTCATGTTCATGGTTACATCCGTGTTTGTTTACCTTTTTTGCATGCCAAAATGGCGTCCACTAACTTGAGAGTCACGTGGGGTCCGGCGCTCTATAGGGGTAGATGAGGGTCTGTAGAGCAACAATAATGAGGAAATCAGACCAAAGAACTGCAGTTCCACTGTATTTAGACCCCAACTGAAGGATTTAGATGTAAAAAGGAATAACTTAAAAGCATGTTATGTCTCCTTTAATGTAAAGAAAAGGTTGGATGTTGCAATTTGTACACTAGAGTCTAGGGCTGAAACAATTGATTAAATCCGTAGAAAAATTTTGTACTGATTGAAAGCTTCAGTAAATGTGCACACCACCGTCTAAACACATTTTACTGGTGCACAATGTGGTGATCCTGGTGCTGTGGAGGAAAATATAGAAACCAGCAAAGACACAAAACATTGTAAAAGGCACAGTCCAAAGTTTGGGATCAAGAGTGAAACTATTGGGTGGATTAGCTAATGCTAGCATGTAGCTTGCTCATGGCTATGACTAAACTCTACAATTGGAAGGAAAATCCCCACCATTCCATTTATTTGTGGGAGTCTGCAGCCTGCACCGCTATGGAGCAGAACTGCAGCAGCTAGCTCGAATCTGGTTGTTGCTTTGAGTTTGCTCCACAAGCGAGAAGGAGTAGGACCTGGCTGCAGACATCAGCTGGCGTGCCACCGGAAGAACTTTCTAGCGAGAACAAGATGGCAAGTCATTACATTTACCGGAAAATCGACGAGTGAAAGACCTCGGCCGGAAGTTGGTCTTTTTTGGCAGCTGCTTTAGTTTCAACCATACTCGGCAGGTTTCAAAGAGGAAAGGTAAGGATGAAATTAACTAATTGTTGCAACCGTTCTTAGTTCTTAATAGGCACTATAGCATTTAAAGCTTTACCAGAGAATTATTACAAAGGCACCGTGTTTCATAGCTAATTGTATCAATACTAACACGCAGTCTTAAAACTAATGCTGGGAGTTCACAAGCTAACACAAAAGCTACATCAATAAAGCAATCAGCAATTGTAGCTTAGCTTTAACTTAGCTATTTGATTTTTCCGGTCTCCCTGTTTGTTAAAACAGTTAAAGTAATATTAACTTTATATATAATTTAGATATGATATAAAGACCACGATTTCTAATACTGACTTGACTGAAACGTTATTAATACCCATTTTTTAAATAAAAAGCGTAGATTTTCAGAAGTTTGTAAGTGGTTTCAATCACTAGTTTTCATACAAGGCTAAAGTTAGCTTCCGATTCGGGAAATGGCTAAAGGGCTAATACACCCAATTTTTCTCTTCTCTGACCATTTTTAATCTGCTCTAGCTCAAAAACTACAACACATACACTCTTCAAACTTGTTTTAGATTATTCTAAGCTCGTAGGAATGCATAAAACATAGTTTGTGATTTGTGAAACCTTCCTCGGATTTGTGAAACTTCAAAAAAGACAGATTTATGAATTTATTTTTCAGCATCTGGCGCACACTGGAACTGGTCCTGTGCACCCAAAAAAAAATTTTTCTGGACAAGCTTAGCTTTCAATATCTCTAAATATTTTTCAGTTATTGTGTGTGGTGTGCTGGGTCATTCAACTGTGGTTGCACAAATCAGGTGTCCTGCAACAGGTACAATAACTTTGAAATAGTAGCCGCTTCTCTAATTAATGCCTCCCTCCTTCTGATTCTGTTTCAGAATAATCCTAACCTTATAAAAAAATTGATATTTTTGCCAACTGACTGCTTTGATCGGGTTTGGTTTATGTTAATATTACCGGATTTAAGCACATTTAGCTGCAAATCATTCAGGAGTTTGAGGCCTTTAAATATAGATCTAAAATGAATATCAGACTTCTTCAAGTGACACTGACAAAACTCCTTACATGTGCTTGTATTCTTCATTTGCTAATAAGATGTATTTTTATCTAAATTACAGGACAATCGAGGCTTTGAAAAATGGAACCCAGGCAGTGATTTCAGATGGTGAAATCAAGGTAATGTTTAATTATAATAAATTAAGGCTCTAAAATTGGACATAGGATAATGCAATCCCTTGTTTTCTGTGGTAATGTTGCTTATTTTTAACTCTTGTCTCTACTCAGACTGTGTATAAGGATCTCTGCAGCGATGGAGTGAAGTCTGGCCGCATGTATCTGTGGCACAATCCAGGTGTCTCGCTTAAATTAATGCAAAGACTAAAGCCACTGATGTTCCACTTTGCTGATGCACAGGTAAAAGTATACTGACTTACAATAAGCTGCATCACATTTATTTATCTGGATGCGTGGCCAGTGGGACATGGGTCCGTTGTCTAATGCCGAGAGGAATGTTTTGTTCATATTTATGTTAACGTGTTTTATAGGTTGACGAACTGACAGAGCGGATTGGTTCATGCTCAGGAATAGATAAACTAATAAAGAAGGGAGAGTTCCAGTTTCTGGACTTGGTGTTTGATGTCCTTGTTCCAGAGGTACAAAGCACTCTTCAGGAGTGATTGGTATAAAAGTTACTTTTTGAAAACATTTGACAGTGTATGAAGTAATCCTTAACAGAGTTTGGTGGCAGGAGAATCTCGTCTCTGCTTTTTGCGGATGATGTGGTCCTCCTAGCTTCATCCAGCTCTGACCTTCAGCTCTTGCTGGGTAGGTTCACGGCCGAGTGTGAAGCGGCTGGGATGAGGATCAGCACCTCCAAATCTGAGACCATGGTTCTCGACCAGAAAAGGGTGGCTTGCCAACTCCGGGTCGGGGGAGAGGCCCTACCTAAAGTGGAGGAGTTTAAGTATCTCGGGGTCTTGTTCACGAGTGAGGGTAGGAGGGATCAGGAGATCGACAGGCGGATCGGTTCAGCATCTGCAGTGATGCGGACGCTGAGCCGATCTGTCGTGGTGAAGAGGGAGCTGAGCCAGAAAGCCAGGCTCTCGATTTACCGGTCGATCTACGTCCCAATCTTCACCTATGGTCATGAGCTTTGGGTAATGACCGAAAGAACGAGATTGCGGATACAAGCGGCCAAAATGAGTTTCTTCCGTAGGGTGGCCAGGCTCAGCCTTAGAGATAGGGTGAGGAGCTCGGACATTCGGGAGGGACTCGGAGTAGAACTGCTGCTCCTCCGGATCGAAAGGAGCCAGTTGAGGTGGTTTGGGCATCTGGTCAGGATGCCTCCTTGACGCCTCCCCAGGGAGGTGTTTCGGACATGTCCTGCCGGTAGGAGGCCCCCAGGTCGACCCAGGACACTTTGGAGAGGTTACATCTCCAATCTGGTCCGGGAACGCCTTGGGGTCCTGCCGGAGGAGCTGGTGGAGGTGGCCGTGGAGAGGACGGTCTGGAGCTCCCTAGCTGGGATGCTGCCCCCGCGACCCGGACTCGGATAAGCGGAGGAAGACGACAACAATGAAGCAATCCTGCATGTTTTTCAGGTATCAATAAAAGTGTTGGAAAAATGGGAGGGGATGAATCGATATGCAGCTGAGAAAGCCATGCTTCAGCAAATTCATTTGTACCCAAAATAAAATGGTTGTGAAATTAAGTGTTTCTTTGGTTTTCTTGTCTTTCACTCAACATAAATACCAACTAGCTAAATAGTTATCAGCTGTAGTAGTTCAATTCTGTAGCAATGAGCTGCTGTGATACACAATAGGACAGGGTTATGGATATTTTGTAACCAATTTTTGTTGCTGGTGAGAGAGGAGTGTTGCTGAAATGTTTTTCACAGCTTCTGGGAGTTCTGTACTTAAGCAATTGGTGTAGGTCAAAAGTTCATCTTGGGCTTAACAATAAAACTGAATATTTAGCAAGTACTATTTTGTTTGCACATTTTGAAAAGTCTTAGTTTAATGTGTTCTCATTTTTTCCATATATGTTTTTTTTTATTTACAGCCTTTTATTGTTGTGTGTGTGTGTATGTATACATACATACATATATATATATATATATATAAGTTTACATACACTTGTAAAAAAATATAATATAATGGCTCTACTGAGTGTCCCGTTATTTCTAAAACTCTGATTTTTCTCTGATAGAGTGATTGGAACAGATACTTCTTTGTCACAAAAAAACATTCATGAAGTTTGGTTCTTTGATGTCTTTATTATGGGTTAACAGAGAAAAGTGATCACATTTGCTGGGTCACAAGTATACATACAGCAACATGATCTGGCAATTTTGGTGACTTAGAAACGTGTCAGTGAACTGAGCTTCATAGCATGGCCTCTTAACTTCTTGTGAGTGATTATGAGTGACTACAGCTGGTCACTTCTCTTAGGCCAGGTAAACAGGGCTCATTGGATACAAACGCCACAATGGGAAAGTCAAAGGAGCTCAGCATGGATCTGAAAAAGCGAATTATTGACTTGAACAAGTCAGGAAAGTCACTTGGGGCCATTTCAAAGCAGCTGCAGGTCCCAAGAGCAACAGTGCAAACAATTGTTTGTAAGTATAAGGTGCATGGCACTATTTCATCACTGCCAAGATCAGGAAGAAAACGCAAGCTATCACCTGCTGCTGAGAGAAAATTGGTCAGGAGGGTAAAGAGTGAACCAAGAATCACCAAAAAGCAGATCTGCCAAGAATTAGAAGCTGCTGGAACACAGGTGTCATTTTCCACAGTCAAACGTGTTTTGCATCTCCATGGACTGAGAGGCTGCCGTGCAAGAAGGAAGCCCTTGCTCCAAAAGCGGCACCTTAAGGCTCGACTGAAGTTTGCTGCTGATCACATGGACAAAGATGAGACCTTCTGGAGGAAAGTTCTGTGGTCAGACGAAACAAAAATCAAGCTTTTTGGCCACAATGCCCAGCAATATGTTTGGAGGAGAAAAGGTGAGGCCTTTAACCCCAAGAACACCATGCCTACAGTCAAGCATGGTGGTGGGAATATTATGCTGTGGGGCTGTTTTGCTGCCAATGGAACTGGTGCTTTACAGAGAGTAAATGGGATAATGAAGAAGGAGGATTACCTTCACATTCTTCAACATAACCTAAAATCATCAGTACGAAGGTTGGGTCTTGGGCGCAGTTGGGTGTTCCAACAGGACAATGACCCCAAACACACATCAAAAGTGGTAAAGGAAAGGCTAAATCAGGCTAGAATAAGGGTTTTAGAATGGCCTTCCCAAAGTCCTGACTTAAACCCCATTGAAAACATGTGGACAGTGCTGAAGAAACAAGTCCATGTCAGAAAGCCATCAAATTTAACTGAACTTCACCAATTCTGTCAAGAGGAGTGGTCAAAGATTCAACCAGAAGCTTGCCAGAAGCTTGTGGATGGCTACCAAAAGTGCCTAATTGAAGTGAAAATGGCTAAGAGACATGTAACCAAACTTTAGCACTGCTGTATGTATATTTGTGACCCAGCAAATGTGATCACTTTTCTCTGTTAACCCATAATAAAGACATTAAAGAACCAAACTTCATGAATGTTTTTTGTGACAAAGAAGTATCTGTTCCAATCACTCTATCAGAGAAAAATTCAGAGTTTTAGAAATAACGGGACACTCAGTAGAGCCATTATATTATATTTTTTACAAGTGTATGTAAACTTCTGACCACAACTGTATGTGCTATTGTCATAAAAATTCCCTGTCTGAAAGACAAAGGGATTTAATATTCAATTTTCATGCAACGTAGGTAACAACGTTATTTAAAAGTTTGCCAGTCCAGATCTAAAGGAAAAAAAAAATCCGAAATAAATAGCTTTTTCCGGTAAGTTTTGTTTTAAAAAAACTACTTCCAATGAAAGTAATGACTTCTGGTTAAGGTAATGACCCACCGTGTAATTTTTCTCTTAAAGACAGGGTACGCAAGATTTAAATGTGAAATAATTTTAAAAATGTTTAATTTTGACCATCTGACCTATTTTTATTTAAAAAAGTAAATAATCTTTAATATTTCAATTTTCTCCTTAGTCCCTCCCCTGCCCTGTAGAGCTCAGCCAATATTTCGAGAAGGGTCTGGCTGCGGCCGCTGTGGAGCTCCACAGTAGCTGGAAACACGTAGCTTTAGTTAAATTAACTTTGACAGCGAAAACTAAATAGCGATTTTGTTACTATTGATGCTGCTGAGAAATAAAAGACTCCTGTGTGAAATGTATGGTTGTAGTTGTGTGTCTTATTTTGAAATAACTATTTACACGTTACCATAGAGATCAGAGAGCATTAAGCATGCCCGTCTGAGAAAAGTGTATAAAGCATGTAGTGAGGGGTTTTACAGTCTTAACATCTATAATAATTGTAAAAAATAAAGTTGGCTACTTCATGGATTTCACCTACCGCGGGTTATTTTTAGAACGTAACTCCTGCGATAAACGAGGGACTTCTGTATTATTAATAGTAGAGTCTGGGACATCTAATTGATTAACATCAACATTGATTATTATGCACTATTATTTTTGTTCAACGGTGATAAAGTCCTAATGTCTTCATGAAAGTTCCTTTTTTTCCCCATCTGAGCATCGGGGAAAAGGCTGTCTTGCAATTGCTGAGGTCACTAGTGTGTGCCCCATTTCTTCCAGGATCACTCTCTTTATAGGTTTATAGGTCTTTATGGACTCCTAGGACTGTGAAGTGGTTTCATGGTACAAAGGCATTGCATTCCAAGATCTGGGAGACTGTAGAAATGAGCAGTGATGTCCTTCCTACCATCTTTCCAGAAAAAGTGATCTGGAAGCTGTTAGGCTTACTTACAGCAGCAGCAGCACATTCTGCACCTGCATAAACTCCAGGACACATTTACTAAGTGTTTGTTGCTGTAGCTTTGAATTTTTTAATAATATATATTTAGTTAATATTTTGGTTGTGCTGTCTTGTTATGAAGTGTACAAGAGTAAGTGTTTTTAGCATGTGCTTCAAAGCTAAGTTTGACTGGGAAACTCAAAGCTAAATAGTCTATCAACAGAAATTCACTGCAGCCTATGTAATATTTGATGCGTCATAATTTATTCTACTCTATCTTGCAAATACATATTTGTGTGGCAATGTCATGCACAACACACACAACTATTAGATCCTTAAGATCAAACCCGTGTCATTCTTTTGGTCCGCTGCAGTGCAGCAGTCAAAAAAAAAAAAAAAAGTGAAGTGGCCACAAATGGCTAGGATAGAGCCCAGAGTGCTAATGTTTAAAATGTATACAAATATTATTGATTACAATTCTTTACTGTTAATATCAACAATAAGCTTTTTATTTTGAAATTACAAGTATAAAAAAAATGCTTTTACATTTAATGCTGTTACATTGTAATCCTTCATTATAAGTATGGACATAGAATCAAGTGAACAACATTTTGAAATGTTTAATTGGAATTTTGTACTATACAAAAACAAAACAACAACAACAACAACATATTAAACAAACAAACACAGTCAGTGCCTTCATTTGTCCATTACATGTCAAACATAGCACTGACCCTTAGTCCCTGCTCATCAGCACATGCTTTCAAAAAGAGCTCCATGTCCTCTGCAAACTGAAAAACAAAGAGGAACATGTCCCTTGCTCCAGTGTCTTCTTCCTCTGACATGTCTCTTAAGACCCTCTGCTGGTCCCCTTGATTTAAGGACAGATATTTAGGCACTGTTACGTGTCCACAGAAAAGTGCCTTATTTTGGACAACCCACTGCACAGCAGGACGCAGATCTTCAACAACTGCTGGCTCCTGTGTCAGGCACTTGGGGATAAAAACATAGCTATTTCTCTGTTGCAGAACAGTTTTTTAACAGTTATTAAAATGTCACTTACCATGTAATTACACTACTGTTTAAAGTGAATACTGACCTGACTGACTTCCTGGAACTTGCGCTTTTTCAGTCTGAAAATGGGCGCGTGTTGTCCTTCAAGCACAGCTTTGGCTTCCTCTCTCCAGTGTGCAAATAGCTTGCCAGAGTTTAACAGAAAATGTTGATATTGTTAAGGTGTGTAAACTTTGACACAACATAGAACAGAAGTCAAAATATAAATACCTCCTGAGATCAAAGTTCTCCATCAACAGCAAGCACCACCATTTACGCAAGTAGGGCATGTCTGACTAAAATATTAATATGAAACATATTTAACAACTTTCAAAAGATTCAAGACTCCATTGCTGTGAAAGTAAACAGAATACTTACTATAGTATAGTCAAATGGTGCATCGAGTGCCACGTACAGAGCAGACTATTTGGAAGAAAAAATAAAAATGTCATTTTTTTAGAAGCTTAAATTAGCTTCTGTATGAATCTCAAGAAGAGAAGAGAAAAATTACCATCAGCATGAAGATCTCACAGTCAACTCCGTAGTCTTGGCTTGGAAAACCCTGTATTACATTGAAAATAAAGGCTCGTTAATAAAATCCCTTAAAAGAAGACTAATGTAATTCATATTACTCACCATACACTTAAACTAGCACCTTCAAGTCAAAGCTGTTTTTTTCTGACCACTGCCCGGGAATGAGCTTCACTGCAAGATTCCTTTTTTTCAAGACAGTTACATTCACAAGTTAACAGACATCATCATGATGGGTGTGAAATGTTTATTGCTAATAGCACCAACTGTAACTACAGGCCTTAGGAACACAACCTCAACAAAACAGCATAACAAAATGAAAAAGTACAGTCACATGCTCACAGTTGGTCAAAATAAAGCATTTTCAGCTTTAATTTGAGGTTGGCATATTTTATAAACTAATATTTAATGGTGTTTTATGTTAAACTAAAACGTTTGAAGACCCTATTTATGTCTGAAACTCATCTAAAGACAGCATCACTGACTTGATCAGAATGTGAAGATGAGAAATAGAATAAAATGTTGAAGCATCGTGCTGATATAGTTTATAAAAAAAGCATGTGAGTGTACTGTATGTGTGAACACTCAAGATCAGCAGAACATGATCATGCACTTAACCTGGAACACTGAACAGGTTCCTGAAAATTCTGGAACAAACCAAAAATGCTTATAAAAATGTGACCACAAAAGTGAAACATATTGTTGGCCACTAAATCCTGCCTTGGTGTATAATGGGTCAATGTAACATATATATATATATATATATATATATATATATATATATATATATATATATATATATATATATACAGTGGGGCAAAAAAGTATTTAGTCAGCCACCGATTGTGCAAGTTTTCCCACTTAAAATGATGACAGAGGTCAGTAATTTACATCATAGGTACACTTCAACTGTGAGAGACAGAATGTGAAAAAAAGTCCATGAATTCAGATGGCAGGATTTTCAAAGAATTTATTTGTAAATCAGGGTGGAAAATAAGTATTTGGTCACTTCAAACAAGGAAAATCTCTGGCTCTCACAGACCTGTAACGTCTTCTTTAAGAAGCTTTTGTGTCCTCCACCCGTTACCTGTATTAATGGCACCTGTTTGAACTCATTATCTGTATAAAAGACACCTGTCCACAGCCTCAAACAGCCAGACTCCAAACTCCACTATGGCCAAGACCAAAGAGTTTTCGAAGGACACCAGGAAAAGAATTGTAGACCTGCACCAGACTGGGAAGAGTGAATCTACAATAGGCAAGCAGCTTGGTGTGAAAAAATCAACTGTGGGAGCAATTATCAGAAAATGGAAGACATACAAGACCACTGATAATCTCCCTCGATCTGGGGCTCCACGCAAGATCTCATCCTGTGGGGTCAAAATGATCATGAGAACGGTGAGCAAGAATCCCAGAACCACACGGGGGGACCTGGTGAATGACCTGCAGAGATCTGGGACCACAGTAACAAAGGTCACCATCAGTAACACACTACAATGGCAGGGAATCAAATCCTGCAGTGCCAGACGTGTTCCGCTGCTGAAGCCAGTGCATGTCCAGGCCCGTCTGAAGTTTGCCAGAGAGCACATGGATGATACAGCAGAGGATTGGGAGAATGTCATGTGGTCAGATGAAACCAAAGTAGAACTTTTTGGTATAAACTCAGCTCGACGTGTTTGGAGGAAGAAGAATACTGAGTTGCATCCCAAGAACACCATACCTACTATGAAGCATGGGGGTGGGAACATCATGCTTTGGGGCTGTTTTTCTGCTAAGGGGACAGGACGACTGATCCGTGTTAAGGACAGAATGAATGGGGCCATGTATCGTGAGATTCTGAGCCAAAACCTCCTTCCATCAGTGAGAGCTTTGAAGATGAAACATGGCTGGGTCTTCCAACACGACAATGATCCCAAACACACCGCCCGGGCAACAATGGAGTGGCTCCGTAAGAAGCATTTGAAAGTCCTGGAGTGGCCTAGCCAGTCTCCAGACCTCAACCCCATAGAAAATCTGTGGAGGGAGTTGAAAGTCAGTGTTGTTCGGCGACAGCCCCAAAACATCACTGCTCTCGAGAAGATCTGCATGGAGGAATGGTCCAAAATACAGTTGAAGTGTACCTATGATGAAAATTACTGACCTCTGTCATCATTTTAAGTGGGAGAACTTGCACAATCGGTGGCTGACTAAATACTTTTTTGCCCCACTGTAAATCTATACACACATCTATGTAATGCATGCAAGTCTAGTAATTTCCTTTTCCTCCAGTCACTTATTCTTAGTTTTAAACCAGCCTGCATATTTGCCATCTCCAGGATTATCCTGAGACATGCATTCCCTATCTGTTGATGTAGCATACAAACAGCATCAATTAATTTTTAATGATTATTTTTATGAAAATATACTTCATCAGTAAATTGTACATTTGTTAAGCACCATTGCATCCATGTCTCTCTGAAGTCCAAGGGTCAAGATGTCATTTCTGGAAAGGCAAGTTGGTCCGTCTTTGATGATGAGCTCACTTCCAGGTCCTGTCACATCCAGGACATAATTGATCTAGGGTAACGAGTATTAAAAAAAGAACTATTTATCCAACAGTTAACAATAATGACAGTATGCAGAAATATATGTTTACCAGCTGCTCCTGCAGTGGATGATGACCCTTTATAGTCCATGAGGTTCTGCAGGGCTTTAGAAATGAAATGGCTGTTATGGCCTCACATTTCCTCGAACACTGGTTAATGTTCACGAGATCCAATCCCACTGTATTTAAATAAAGAACATCATCATGTCCTGCTCATGAGACATGTTTGTCTAACAAACCATTTATATAGATGGCTTTCCACAAAAGGATGGCCAACTACCTTTGGGATCTGCTGGAAGTGGAGTTCCGCTCAGAAAAAGTGTAGTTTCTAGAAATTATAACTTAACCATCAATATAGCAGTGCATACAATACATTAAACATTCTTAACTGTTTATTTTAAATTACACACCCATTACGGCCTTTCCAGATGAATCCAGTGTGATATCTGCTGATGATATTTTATGAATGTCGGCCAGGGTCTTCTCATTCAACATGGTATTGTGATGATAAATGATAGCGCGCATGAGAAAGATACCGTAAATCCTCTAATACAGGCCGGTATTCAATTAACCCTCTGATGCATGAATTATGAAATCTTCAACCATGATTTTTTTAAACATTTTTTTTCAGTCATCTTTAGGTGTGAATGAAACAAATTTCAACAAATATTTTTTGTACCATTTTGTTAATTTACAAATACGTTATTACATGTCCATCTCAGTGGACAACGTGCATTCTGAACATGAAATATGGTGGCTTGACTTACTGAAGTCCAAATGGAGGGGCTCACATGCAATAAAGTCTTCAACAGCTGTGCTTAATAGCAAAAATAACAATTTTGAGTACCTGTCCACTGTAGTGACTATGCATCAAAGGGTTAAAGGCCGGGTCTCCAATTTTGGCCGGTGTCGAGTCAGTGGAGGTGAATAATGGACGGTCTCTTATTGTGGCCGGGTGGAATGTGGTAACAAGCAAGTACGGGGGGCGGTTGTGTCATCGTCTCACTTTTGATTTGCCAGTGATAGACCGCGAGGGTAACTTTAACCGTGCGGAGAAGAAGAGGAGGCGAAAATTTGATATCAAGTTCAAAGAGAACGTGCTGATTATGCTGCAGAACACTCTGGGGAGCAGTAGCAGGGGTTGTATGAACTAGTCGACTTCACTATAGTGACTTTTTATGCCTGTCGTTGACTAGTCGCTGTCACATGATAATGACCGGCAAGATGCAGCCCTCGGAAAAGACAGCAGCCTGCTGTCAGCAGGTGACAAGCTCCTGCGCTCGGGGGGGCAACGCGCTGTGCCAGTGCGTCGGTACTGACACGCGATCGTTCATGTCGGTTCATTTCCTTTGATGTTTTCTGTCTTTTATTTGCGCCTGATATGTTTCGCTGCTGTGGAGCGGGGCACACCTTGTCCTCCGACGCACTGATCACTGATGCGGCCGCCAAGCAGGGAGCGCTCCGCTGTTTTTGCGGTCAGATCTGCCTCCTGAGCACGGCCACAGTAACAATCAGGTGTTGCCAAATTATTTAACACGCGATCGTTCATGTCGGTTCATTTCCTTCGATGTTTTCTGTCTTTTATTTGCGCCTGATGCGTTTCGCTGTGGAGCGGGGCGCATCAACTTGTCATCCGGTGACGCACCAATCACTGATGCGGCCGGCAAGCAGCGAGCACTCCGCTGTTTTTGCGGTCGGTAGATCTTTTAGAACAGCAGTTCAAAGGTAACTCATAAGGTGAATATATATATGAACCCAGGTAGCAGTTTCTCTTTAGGACTGAGAGGAGATGCAGGAAGATAATAAACAGGCAGGACAGAAAAATAGTCAAATAAAAACAAGTTAGTTTTTGTACCTGCTGTTGCAACAAACAGACACCATTGAAGGTCATCAGAAGTGAGGAACAGAAAATGAAATAATTTTTTTAATGTTTAGAGCAGCAGGAACTCTGAGAGGCTGCAGGCGCATCAGTGAGTTTGCGGCCGCTGTGCAGGGGGAGGGGGGAGAGGGCTGAAGCAGAAACTACCGTTGTTAAAAGAAATGTGTTTAACTTTGAAAATGTGGGCGCAATTTTAATTGTCAAAAACTCCGGTGAATCATTAGTTCATTTTGCTCAAATACAAATAGAGGTCTGCCTCTAATACTGGCCCTCCTTCCAATAAAGGCCTGGAGCTTGATGAGCTTGAGTCAAATACAGGCCTGGGCCTGTATTAGAGGATTTACGGTATGACTTCCCGGAGACATCATATTTAGAAAGTAGTTATTCTTCCTCATTTTGGAGAACAACTGCTCTGCTACTTGAGAATTCACCCAACCGTGCAGTTCGGGTACCAGTGACATTTTCCTCAAGCAGTCTTTTACTTCTCTTGTGTTGGCCTCGTGGAAAGTGTCATACAGAGCATAGTGTGCAGCTGAACCTGTAGAGGGGTGTGCATTGCTGTCTGCATGCTGCTTTTTAACCTTCAACCATGGCAGGTTTACTTTCAGATCACCTTTCTGGGCAGACTAAAGGTCTTCTGGCGTGGCATCAGCAAGTCTGCCTTCATTTGGCATCAAGGGGATTTTTGAAGGTTCACGCAGGTTTGTGTGCGTGGCCAAACCTCTTGCAAAATCACATATGACTGCATTAGGAAAGTGCTTAAATGATAGCAACATATCGCAATAGTCCCTCGGACTTTCTGCCCTCACACTGAGCGTGACAGAATTCATGATTCCACAGGGACACATTATAACTTCCCAGCCACCTTAACAAGAAACAAAGAAAGGGACGTTAGAGATTATATTATACACACACACACGTTCGACCGGGTGTCGTCA
Organism: Nothobranchius furzeri; assembly: GCF_043380555.1. Classification (NCBI taxonomy): domain Eukaryota; kingdom Metazoa; phylum Chordata; class Actinopteri; order Cyprinodontiformes; family Nothobranchiidae; genus Nothobranchius; species Nothobranchius furzeri. Next base: position 107,482,632 of record NC_091741.1, read on the forward strand.
GTTGATCCCAGCCTTACAGCCCCACCCTCAGCTCCACCTCTCTTCCCTTTTGTGGAATTGTCTGGGCTTGACGGAACCTGTGACACGGTCAAAATGGCGGTGGTGGCCACCTCCCATTTAGCCTCAAAAACGTGTTATTGGAGCCAATGGAAATGAATTGTCCAGTATATATGTCGATGATCTGAGGACAGACTGATTAATGAAATTATTAACTTGAAGGTGAGACTAGCGGTGATGCCTGGGCTAACAGACCACAACAAAAACACCTGAAAACAACCCATACTTTTAAATCTAATTTATGTTAGCATCTTTGCATTACAGTTTCTGTCTGTTCAAGTATTTGCCCATGTTTTCACAGGTTGATGCAGTGCGAAACCTGGCCAAACAATGTGGCCTTGAGTCCACGGGTTCCAAAAAGGATGTTGTCATCAGGTTGAAAGAGCAGATGAAAAGTCACAGTGCTTTTGACAAGGTCTTTTCAAAAGTGTGGGGTGCATCTGGTAAGCTTATTGAAGCTAGTTCGACCGGGTGTCGTCAGTTGATCCCAGCCTTACAGCCCCACCCTCAGCTCCTCCTCTCTTCCCTTTTGTGGAATTGTCTGGGCTGGACGGAACCTGTGACACGGTCAAAATGGCGGTGGTGGCCACCTCCCATTTTAGACCAAAAACTTGTCATTGGAGCCTATGGAAATGAATTGTCCAGTATATATGTCGACGGTCCAGACATGCCAGCCGCACCTGTAATCGTGCGTCTCGAGATCCTTCCGTCGGCGAACCTGGGGAGGTCGGAGCAGACTTTCGTAGTTTTTCCCGTCTCCGTCGTCTCACCCTCACCATCCTCTGCAGCAGCAGGGACACCAGGATCGTCGCACTCAGCAGAATTGGCAGAAGAGCCTTCTGGTTCAGTTTTTGTGCCAGACTCATTCTCAGTCTTTAAAATCCCCATTTCCTCTAAACGGTCCACAATAAGCAGTTTCAAGTCTCTTTTCAGAACAGGGTTTGGGATGTCAAGAGCAAGGTTGACAGCTATCTGCAGTAGGTCAGCCTTGCGGCAACGCCCCAGCACCTCACAGGATGGAGCCTCCATAAATGTCTCCACACAAAACTGAGCCATGTTTAAGAGCACAAGAACAAAAGGACACAACACAAAACAGCGTGGGTTTTGTGTCTCCCATAACCAACAAAGAGCTGCTAATTGTTAAAACTAGTCCAAACGTTTGGCACGGGCTTAACTGATCTAAAACAGGCTATAAACATGTAATAAAACAGCTATAAATCTCGGACGAGCCCCCATTAATGTTACACCCCTCTGTGGGCTCAGCTAGGAGGGAGAGGGGAATAAACATAAGATGGACACGTATAACGAAAAGTGTAAAAGGCTTGACCAAGCAAAACCAAACTCAGTGTCCTTGTCTTTTCAAAAGTTTTATTAAAAAGGAAAAGAACAACCAAAAGAAGGGGCCAAAAACCCCTTACCAAGAAATTAACTAAGTTAAAAGTAATTATCTGAAAATGTCCAGAGGACCAACCACTCTATAAATCCTAAAATAAATCTCTTTTATTTAAAAGGCTTTGAACTCAAGAAGGGGCAAAAATCCCACCAAGTAGTTAAACAAAAGGTTTGTCTCAAAGACAAACCAAACAAAAGTACTAACCTAACTAAAGTTGTCCAAAATACCAAAAATGGCTCAGGAAACAGAGACTTCAAAAGGGGAAACCCCCACCCGGTAAATTACCAAAGATGGTCCAGAGGACTCACCAAACCAAACATTACCGGTTAACTCACAATTATCCCTAAAACACACAAAGTCCTAAAGTTACTTCTTCCCAAGAAGCAAACCAACAAGCCGGTTAAAAACCACTAAACCCTCAGACAACCATCAAGGGGAGAGAACACACGTTGCTACTGCAACCCACAAACATTTCTCTCCCCTGATGAGCTCCAGCTGGACGCTTTTGAAGAGCCAGCTGATGAGGTGCAAAGTCCCAGCTGGCATGACTGCTGCTCTGGCGCTGTCCATGGTCCTGAAATTACGGACGGCTTCCCAAGTAGTAGCTGTCCACGGTGCTGCGCTGCTGCTGAACAGGGAACGGAGCGCAGCCCACCACTGGGCTCCAAAACGGTGGCGGCCGTAACATATACGTTGTAGTTCTTTTCATGATTGTGGGTCTAAAGGACCATACCAGACAATTATAGATGAGAGTATGCTTTGGACAATGGCAATGTAAAACTGAAACAGGATATTGTGCCTGACTTAAATTTTTTTTGTTGTCTAAGGAAGAATAAACATTTATTTGCTTTTTTGTAAATTTGATCTGCGTGCTTTTTCCATTTAAGGTTATTATTGATGAGCGTACCTAGAAATTTATATGACTGATTATAATGGGTTGGTTGGAAGTTGAGATGGGTATCTTGTGTGTGGGAGAGCGGGAAACGGGCAAAACTGCCCAAAGATAGGTGTGGCAAGCTTGTGGCATCATATTCAAAACGACTGGAGGCTGCAATTGCTGCCATAGGTGAATCAACAAAGTACTGAGTAAAGGCTGTGAATACTTATGTTCATGTGATTTATCACGTTTTTTTTTATTTTTAATATATTTGCAACAACTTCAAAGACACTTTTTTCACTTTATCATTATGGGATGTTGTGTGTTGAACTTTATGGGCAAAATGAATTTAATCCATTTTGGAAGGAGGCTGTAACATAAACAAAACAGTGGATTAAGTGAAGCACAATGAAGACTTTGCGGATGCACTGTAATTTTTCACGATATCGCTTCTGCGTCAGCCCATTTAAAGCTTCTGCATACTTGCTTTTGTTGTAGAGCAAGACACATTAGTTTAGCCTGACTGCAGGGTCTCAGGAGTGAAGCCCAGCAATGTGTCAAAATGTTTATTCCAAAATCCTCTTTGAGGCAAAAAAAAAAAAGAGTCCAAGCTAAAAGTTAATGAAACAGATCAATTATTCCTCAATTTTCCAAGTGAAAATGTAGACGGGATTTTCTGGACACAGTTTAATGAAAAGATCAGGTCACCAGAAGAAGTGACTGAACAGTGAAGTGTGAAAGTCTTTGATCCAAAGCGTTTACATTTCAGGGAAGCTGCGTCGCTGACTGACTCTTCTGGAGCTTCTGTTACAGCAGGGGGGGGGGACCGATATGAGCGTTGCACGCTCCTCGTTGAGCCATGCCAGTCTTTATGGCTGCACTCAGGTCCATCATCCTTTACCAAAGACCAGATCAGGACTTTAGGAAAAGCTTTGGCACAGCCACAGTTAGGCCTCGGAAGTTCTCCTCCTGATCTCCCTGATGAGATCGGCTCGGGAGAAATCCACCTGCGGAGGCAGAGGTTCTCTTAGTTTAAAATGGCAGAGCTGTAAAACACCAGCTAAACCAGTCACCGCACTAGACGGCCTGCTTGACCCGCTATGCTAGCCTCTCTGAGTGCATCTGTGGTACCTCCTCTCTGGTTGCCACCACGCGGAGTTTGACCACACCGTCCTTCAGCTCCTGTTCTCCCAGTATGGCCACCAGTGGGATCCCAGACTCCTCACAGTGCTGCAGCTGGCTGAGCAGTTTGGGGTTCTTCTTATACATCACCTCCGCCTGGGCACATGAATGCAACATCACCCTGTCACTGCGAGTGATGAACCCCACATCACAACTGTCAATCAGGAGAAACTCCTTAACCCGTTATCTGAACAGAAAGCCCCTGGCTGCCAGCGCTTTAGAGCATCTTTACTGTTGTTTGAAGAGTCAGTGATTATCGTGCTTTATGACCATATAAGGAGTTGACTCACTTCTTACATCAGGAAGAATCAGTGTGTTTCTAGCTTTTTACCAATCTTTCACAATCCGTTGTCAAACTTTGATCTGCAGAAGTTTTTCCCGGTTAGCGTCTCGCTTCAGGCACAGCGTCCATCTCCTAATACTTCATGATCACATGACACACATGGACGTAAATCTACGTTAGAGCCGTGATGTTTACTCTCAAGGTTCACGAGCTCGCTCCCAAACACGCCCCGTTAAAAAACGCAATTAATGGCGTTTAACGTTTTGCTTCTGAGCAGATCCCGTGGCCGTGGGGGTTGATTTCGAAGCAGTGGTGCAGCGCCATGCCTGAGCCTATGCAGGGGAAACGGGGAAAACTTACAAACTCATCCGGGTTCTGACGGTCTGAGGACCGAACGATGGCGCGTGCGCGCACACACACACACACACACACACACCTTTATTCCAGCCTTCCACAGATCAGTGACCAGCTTGAGTCGCTCCTCCAGCAGGTTCTTCTGAGCAGATGCCACCAAGACCTGAACCTCTGTCGTACGGACCTTGTCTGCTGAGGACTGAACAATAAAGTTTTATTAGTTTCAACACGGCCACTCACCATCAGAACAGGAAACAGCAGCAATCACCTCAGCCTTTTGCTCCATGATGGTAAAAATCCTCTCGATTCCGAAGCTTACTCCAACACATGGGACCTTCCTACCCTTGGGGTCAAACATTCCCACCAGACCATCATATCTGCCCCCCCCAGCCACGCTGCCCACACTCACGCTGTCCTCTGCCCCGTTTAGGGTGTCACCAGACAGCCCTGCTTGAGTTAGTACTGCTTCATAAATGAGTCCGGTATAATAATCCAAACCGCGGGCCAGGCTCAGGTCAAACACCACCTGCAGAAAAAAAGACGTCAAAACGACTCTGGCAGAGACCAGCGAAGCTCAAAACATCACAGCGAGGAGAAATAAGGGATATAAAGGTAGGGATTTTACTTCACAGCTGCTTTTTTTATGTGTGTGTGTGTGTGTGTGTGTGTGTGTGTGTGTGTGTGTGTGTGTGTGTGTGTGTGTGTGTGTAACTGCTCTGCAACTTTGATGTTTCATCTCCACAAATAGCACCATATTTATTTATCTGAAGGCGTTAGCTGTGAGGTGGAGTTGCTAATGCTCATGGTTAGCTCAGACGCTAACACGGGAGATGGGTGTAGGAGACTATTTTCATGTTCAGCCTGCATGAAACACTCAAGAGTGGCTGATTATCAGAAATAATCATTAAAGAACTTTTTTCAGTGAACCACACCTTTAATTATATTTGCCTAATGGCCTTTTTTGAGATTCCGTAAAAAGACAAAAGGTTGGACTGTTGACAGCTGGTCAGGGCTAGCGCTGAAGGATGGAGACACCTTAATGAATTAAGATCCTACTAGTGCAGGTGTTATTATGAATATTACTCATTATTTAAAAGTAATCTCTACTTGTTCATAACTTTAAAAATTCCATCAGTAACAATAATATTTGGACAAGGATAAATTATATTATGTAGAACAGGAATTACAGAAAGGTGTAGATTAAATATTAAAATGAGTTGCTGTACCGGCGTGTTGTAGACATATACAGGGGAAACGAGGAGCTAATCTGTCTGCGTGATGATCTCAGAGACGATAAGTTGGGAGTGTTGTGTTCTGCCGGCTCTGCAGATGGACGAGCCGTCGTCCTGAATTTGTCTTTTAGCAGCTTTGGGAGTCTAAAATATTCCCTCAGAGGAGACTTGAGGACTTCCTAGGAGGAAACGGAGCAGTCCCGGTGGTTCTGCTGCATGCGTTTGTTCACTGTGATCCGCTAATATTTTTTTTATTTACGGTGGGTTAACCGCGGCGTTTCACACCGTGGTCAATAGTCAAACCGGTTAATCCTTGCACCCCTACTCCTGATCATCATCACTCTTCTACTGCATCGTTCCACAAATGTGGAATGACCTTCCAAGCACTACCAGAACAGGGGCTTCCTTTTCGACTTTCAAGAAACTCCTGAAGACCCTGCTCTTCAGAGAACCTCTTCTAAACCAGCACCCTCCCTGCACCCGTCCCCCTCTCTACTGTCCATTCCTTGTTCCCTCCTCTCCATGATTCATCATGCTGCCTCTCTGCCACCTACTCTGCTTCGGACAAAAGCGTCTGCTAAATACATAAACATGATTCAAACTGGACACAATTATAAGAGAAAACTGTAGTTTTACTCTAGAATTTCCTGTTTGTGCGTGCAGCGCTTTTGTTTACTGAAGTGGTTTATGAACGTTTATGTGGAGGAATTCCCAAAACGACTGGAAACCTCTAGGTTTCAGGATTTAGACAGATGTTTGAGCATCTGAAAGCATCAGCGGTAGGGCTGCTCGATTATGGCAAAAATGATTATTGTGACTGAAATTGAGATCTCAATTTTTTTAAGACAATTTTTCAATTAATGTTGATTTTATTTGTTTATTTATTCAGTCATAAAATTGCTCAGGGCACAATCAGGGCAAAAAGAAAGAAAAAGAAAGCAACGAGATAATAAAAAAAACAACTCCTGACTCCTGGTATAAAAAGGCCAACACACTCGCTCATAGTTTATGACCCAAAGGGCCGAGGTTTAACTCATTCAAGCCTAACCAATACAGACCCAAACATCCAGCCAATATCTTGCAAATATTATTATACAGTGGCATTCATAGCATAAATAAAAACAAACATATGTTTTAGTGACGGTCAAAAAATGTTGCATAATATTTATTTAGTCCAGTCAAGCGGTGCTGTATGTGTGTGTACACTAGCAACGTGTCCTCAGAGATTAATTCATATTTATCAGCGTGAGAAACTTATTTCTGTCTGTTTCTAAACTATTTAGTTACAGGTCCCAACCCAGTCTCACAGCAATCAAGGGCAAGCCGTGTGTGTGCGTGTTTAGCACACCACACGTGCACATTATGCCGTTTTAGCAGCTCAGGAGCCTGCAGGTACGGTGTGTGCCACTCACTCTGGTTAATCCAAGAGGAAGCCGGCTCTGGGAGCATTTTTTTCCCCCTAATGTCCGGTAAGACAGTCCGGAGCGCAGGTGGAGTGTTTTGCTAACCTGCAGGAAATGTCGACAACAGTTTTCCAGAAAGTAGCTAAGGGTTGCCAGAAATGCTTCTACATTGCTCGCTAGGCACTTTTACAACTTAAAAAGTCAAGAAGGGGGTCTGAAAAGATGTTAGAAACAGCAACTAATTTGCTAAATTGGCAACAATGTGGGAGGAGCGCTTGATTTGCAACTTGGAGCAGCACAAGAGGGAGGAGAAAATAATCGGCTTGTTTTGTTTTTGCAATCGTTCCAAACTCCGATCGTAATTGGGATTAAAATTCGATTAACTGAGCAGCCCTAATCAGAGGATTTCCCTTCCAGTTGTTTTTGATCCACCATGTCATCTGAAACGTTTTAAAACTCCTCTTCCTTTTGCTGACAGAACCTGTATTAAAACAGGTGCTTGGAGACTGGATTTTAACCGTTATGCAGATCATTTGCTGCAGAAACAGTCACGTGAAATACGTTTCTCTCAGATTGCTAAGAGAAAACATGCAGAGCAATAAAAACTCAAACAGGATCTGGAGGACCTGCTGTCGTGGATCCCACTTTGTCCCACCTTGTCTGTGACCTGGAAGAGCTCCAGGTAACTGAAGAGAAGCTTGACATCCGACAGGCCGCTGCAGGCCAGCTTATTCTGGGACAGTCTGGGGTTCTGAAGGAGACGCTCAGCTAGGTCCCGTCCCCCTGAAACACAAACAGCTTCCACGTTAGCTTGTCTACGGGATGGAGACTATACCAACTTCAGGCACTCATGGAACCGGCCAATCATATTCATGTCCTGGCCAAGACGGCGGGGCACATTGTCCACAGCGTTGGTGGTTTAGAAACAGCCATAAGGTTTAGTCGCTCTGCTCAGAATATAATAAGTGAACAGAGCTGGACAGACGATTATTAGAGATCAAAATACAAATGAGGAATTCTTAGGAAACACCAGAATAAATCCTAAATATTGTAATGATTGTGGCTAGGGCATCTGGTCAGGACGCCTCCCTGGTGAGGTTTTCCGGGCACGCCCAACTGGGAGGAGACCTAAAGGAAGACTCAGGACACGCTGGAGACTGTCTCTCAGCTGGCCAGGGAACGCCCCGGAGGATCTGGCCCAGGTGGCTGGGGAGAGGGAAGTATGGGTCTCTCTGCTGCCCCCGCGACTCGACTTCGGATAAACGGAAGAAAATAGATGGAATATGTGGACATCTCTCCTCTGATTGGCTAACAGCAACACGACAACCACTGACTCTGGTTGACTCTCCCCAATAACTCAAGTCTGGAGGAGTTCTGCTGTGTGATGGAGTTGCTAATGCTAACAGGTAGCTTCTACTAGCTGAGACGTTCTCTGCTGTTTCCTGGGCGCTAAACCAACAACAGCCTTCCCCGTCGTGAGTCCAGATGGGTGAGTCCATGAATGTTAGTGACAGTGTGACGTAGATCTGTCAGGATTTTCTAATCCTAGAGTTTCACCGTCTGTTTTCTATCAGAAGCTAATGCAGGAGATAGGTGTAGGAGACTATTTTCATGTTCAGCCTGCATGAAACACTCAGAGATTATGATCAGAAATGATAATTAAAAATGATTTTTTATTGTTCCACACCTTCAAAAGCACGATGTCGTTTTGCCTGGTGCTTTTGTTCTGCACAGACGAGGGGAACCTCTCTTACCTCACACTTGTACAACAACCTTAATCTCACGGATCAGTAAGAAAGCGCTGCTCTGAGTCTTACGTTTTTACCTGGTTAATATTTAAACATGTCGGCAAATTTTGGTTTGCTTTCTCAAACACAACATTCCCCAGTTCAAGAACTCGGTCGGCCCCTGAATTAACACGAACAGTGGTCCTTCTGGACAGGCCCAGTGAGATGGAGGGATACAAAAATATTTCAGAGGTGCTGAGAGTGGAAACGTACCGCACAGTTTACAGAGTCTTACCCTGCATGCTGACGAACTCCCCAATCAGATCTGCAGCCTGCTCCGACAATCCTTTCTCATTCACCATCTCGTTCTTCACATCCTCCCAGGACATCTGGAGAAGCAGCACAAGGACGCATGTTAGGCTGATGCACCAGGAGACAAACTCAAGCTACACTGACCCAGAGATTTTCTGATCGAGCAGACGTGAGAACACACGTAATGTCCACTTGAGACGGAGCAAGTTAGCGGCTAGTGCTAGGGGCCAGCGCTAATTGTGCACGGTGCATTCCGAGTCGTTTATGTCCGCATCTTAATGCATCGATTATCAGATTATTTTCCTCAGTTCTACGAGCACCTCGCCTAAACAACCAACGTGCTCTGATGGGTTTATAGATATGCCTGTCGTGCCGACAGAATCAGATTTCTTAACCTCCTCATTAGGGGAGGGAGGGAGGGAGGGAGGGAGGGAGGGAGGGACAGACAGACAGACAGACAGACAGACAGAGAGAGACAGAGACAGAGACAGAGAGAGAGAGAGAGAGAGAGAGAGAAAGAGAGAGAGAAAGAGAGAGAGAAAGAGAGAGAGAGAGAGAGAGAGAGAGAGAGAGAGAGAGAGAGAGAGAGAGAGAGAGAGAGAGAGAGAGAGAGAGAGAGAGAGAGAGAGAGAGAGAGAGAGAGAGCGAGAGAGAGAGAGAGAGGAGATTACCTTTTTCAACGCCAGAACACCCAAAACAGAAGACCACATAGAAGCATGAGCAGAGCGGAGCCTTCAAACCTTGTCTAGTTTGTCCACCGTTGAGCAGATCGTTCGAAACTTGTCATCTGGAACGCCGCAAGCAGCAAACATCCCATCGAGGATGCGCCTGTCATTGACCTGGAGATACAGGATGTCATCAGGAAGCGACCTGTGACCAAGTGGTCCTGAACACCGGGATGAAGCAAGTGACTAACCTTAATGCGGAAGTCTCCGAGCTCCAGCTCACTGAGAATCTCATGAACTATCTTGAGACACTCAGCATCTGGGATCATGGCATCATACTGGCCTGCTATGTCAAAATCCTAAAGCACACAGAAAGCGTTACTACGGGGTTCAGAGAACAGCAGATTAAAGTTTTCTGGGATCCCAGAGCACTTACACACTGGTAAAATTCTCTGTAACGCCCACGGGTCATGGATGGGTTGTCACGCCGATAGACCTTAGCTATGTGGTAGCGCTTGATGTTTGTAATCTTGTTCATGGCCAGGTAGCGTGCAAAGGGCACCTGGAAGAGGATAAGTAAAGGAAAAGGCACCACGCTTTGCTGTGCCGCTGCAAGGGAAATCAACGTGATGATAATATGATCAGACAGGTTATTGGCTAGTGACTACGTCTGTTATTGCCCTGGATCATGCTGGCGGACGCGATGACGGAAGAGGCTGAGCCACGAGTTAAAG